>NC_143054.1:189182651-189485681 GCF_052426305.1 Pelodiscus sinensis
AAAGTACATTTTCCAGTTAGGCATCAATATTTTAGATATATGACAAATTGTCTTAGAAAATAAAATTCCTGGATTGAATACAGGGCATGGCAAGTTGCAGGTATATAAGGAGACAATATTGAAGCCAGCAGAAAGTAGGAAAGCACATAAGCTTTCTAGATGTAGAGACAGACAAACAAAAACAAGTTAGCTAAGAAGAACTTTTTACATTATTGTTATAGAATGCATGAACTATAATCAAGACAATCTATACAGGAAGAAAATAATGGTGTTAGATAATTTAAATTGCATTGGCTTTGCATAGCAAAAGGGCCTTTCACTTGATCCTGCTATTTTCAGTGTACAGGCAGTCCCCGGGTTACGTACAAGATAGGGACTATAGGTTTGTTCTTAAGTTGAATTTGTATGTAAGTCGGAACTGGCTCCAGATTCAGCTGCTGCCACTGAAACTGACCAGGGGCTGACTACAGGAAGCCGGAGGCAGAGTTGCTCTGCTCCCAGCTTCCTGGAATCAGCCTGATCAGTTTCAACAGCTGCTGAATCTGGAGCCTGGGTCAGAACAGCTGGGGCGCTGCCTGGTAGGTTCCCACAGTACCAACCCGGCAGCACCCCAGCTGCTCTACCCGAGGCGTCCCGCAACAAAAGCCTGGTCTGCTGGGGGGCGGGGCGCACTAGCTGCGCCCCCTCCCCCCCCAGCAGACCAGGGAGACCCGAGCAAAGCCGCACAGGCGGAGGGACCCGGTTCCCCTGCGGCTTTGCTCCTGTCCCCCCCCAGCACACCAGGGAGACCCGAGCAAAGCCGCACAGGTGGAGGGACCCCGCCGCCCGTGTGGCTTTGCTCCTTTGCCCCCGAGCAAAGCCGCACAGGCGGCGGGATGCCGCCTGTGCGGCTTTGCTCCTGTCTCCCTGGTCTGCTGGGGGGGTCCAGCAAAGCCGCTGGACCCCCCCCAGCAGACCAGGGACACCCGAGCAAAGCCGTCCCTGGGCAGCTTTGCTCATTTTCCCGGGAGCAAAGCCGCCCAGGCGGTGGGACCCCCACCACCTGGGCGGCTTTGCTCCTGTCCCCCTGGTCTGCTGGGGGGATCCAGAAAAGCCACTGGACCGCCCCCCAGCAGACCAGGGGGACAGGAGCAAAGCCGCCCAGGCAGCGGGAGTCCCGCTGCCTGGGCGGCTTTGCTCCCGGGCAAACGAGCAAAGCCGCCCAGGCGGCGGCTTTGCTCGGGTGTCCCTGGTCTGCTGGGGGGGGGGGGGGTCCAGCGGCTTTGCTGGACCCCCCCAGCAGACCAGGGAGACCGGGAGAAGCTTTTCTCGCCCCGGAGGACATGGGCGGCGACCCGCTGCCTGTGAGCTCCGGGGTGAAGAAAGCCCCGTTCGCAAGTGCGGATCCGACATAAGTCGGATCCGCGTAAGTCGGGGACTGCCTGTATCTCCCTGGACTTCCATCATAGACTTATGCAACTGAAAATGCTGTTTTGTCTCAATTGATCTTCCACCAGAATGGACAAGACCAGAATAAAAGCACTGCCAGGCTTCAGGATACTGCTAAATATGTGGGGGACTTCACTAAGGTCCAGGATTTTGGAAAGAGGCATCTTCCAGGATTTCACTTGTTCTCCAAGAAAGAGACTCACTTGCACCACTGATATTTATAGGTAAGGCTATGATGATGCCAAAGGAGACCTGGAAGTCACAGAATCTGTGACTTCCAGAGATCTCTGTGACATTTTCTGCCCGAGAGCTGGACTCATCTGCAAACAACACAAAGGTCTCAGATGCTGCTAGTGGCAGCTCTCCAGCATCTCCTAGCCATCAGGCAGCAGAAGGACTCCAGAGTTCCCAGCCCATATGACTCCCAGCCTCACTGCAGGTGGCGAGAAGAAGATTTTGTTCAAAAACAAAGAAAAAGTATTTGTGGAAGAAAGCAGTTTTCAGTTTAGATCCAGCGGAAAGTCCTATTACAAATGATTTTGTTTACTTTATGTATCACTGACTAAAAAGAGGGCATGGTAATGAGGTAAATAAATTTATATTTACATGTAAATGAATCTGAACAGAATTTTTAACGCCATCCCTCCACTGAGTTCACCATCTAGGCAACAAGTGGTAAACACAGTAAATTAAACATGTCTTATCTAATCTCTATTACAGTAGTAGTATAATTGACTTTGATTTGTATAATTGACTTTCATTTGACTTTGACCTTAATCACCAATTAAGATATATATAAATTGGTGATTAAAAGCAACAAACGCCAGGCAGGAAAAGACCATGCAGGTAAAAGGATTTGGGATTACATCACTAAAATCCTATGCTTTAGTGCTTAAAATACGACCAAAATGATAACAAAATTGTAGGATGTATAAATAGAGCAGTTAAATACAAATCAAAGCCAATTATACTGCTACTGTAATAGAGATTAGATTAGACATGTTTAATTTACTATGTTTACCACTTGTTGACTTGCTTAAAAGTATCTGAGAAAGGAGGGAGGGAGGGCAACTGATTGATAGGGAGAATCAAGCATCTCAAAGTCAAAAAGGTTAGAGAAACCAAGATTGTGTTCCTTAGAAAATAGGAGATTATGAGTGGGCCTCACTAAGGTATACAAAATTCTCAAGTGAATAGAAAGCATAATTGCTACAAGGCTATTTGAGCTAGTGCAAACATAAGTTCACAGTCCCTTGTTTTTTAAGTGAAGAAAGCTTCATCAAAAAGGAATTTGGGAAGCAATACACAGATAGCAATAGAAACAAGGAAAGGACTGCCCAGGGCAGCAATCAATGAAGCTTATATAAACAGTTTAAAAAGGAATTGGACAACTATTTGAAAGAAGAGTGTTTGAGAAGTACTAGTGGTAGCTCAAAGGTGTTGGGCTGGCACAGTTGAGTTTCTTGAGTATCTCTTTCTCTGAAATTTTAAATTTCTGAGTTGATTCCTATCAGCTCCTACCAGTTTCCAGGATTACTTTTGGGACCTTTCTTGTATCTAAATCACATAAAAGATTTGAACAAAACTATTAAGTAGATAGAGCAAATAATAAGATTATGGTATCAATTCAAAGAAATCTAGACATTTTAGGTAACCGAATGAGCATATAGAAAACACTGCTTAATGGTCACAAATCACACTTAAACTACCACGGAAGGAAAGAATATATTGAGAAAGCAAATGTTAAATTAGAACAGGAACGCCATGATCAGGAAAGAAATCGGGGAAGATTCTTATAACGGCCCACATTGAGAAGTATCTTACTCAACTAATGCCATCGATTTAACGCTAGCAGAATGTTGGGGACTAAATTAGCTGTTACCACTCCAGAGAGTACTTGGAGTCATTGTAGATAGTTCTTGAAAACATCCACTCAATGTACAGCAACAGTCAAAAAAGCAACCAGAATGTTAGAAATCGTTAAGAAAGAGAATGAGACAGAGAATATCTTATTGCCTCTATATGAATCCATGGCAAACCCACATACTGAATAATGCCTGCAGATGTGGTTACCTCATCTAAAAAAAAAAGATATCTTGGCATTAGAAAAAGCTCAGAAAAGGGCAACAAAAATGGTTAGGGATATGGAGCATATGCTATATGAGGAGAGATTAATAAGACTGGGACTTTTAGCTTGGAAAAGACATGACTAAAGGGGAATATGATAGAGGTCTGTAAAATCATGACTGGTATGGAAAAAGGGACGAAAGAGCAGCTATTTACTCCTTCCCATAACACAAGAACTAGGGATCACCAAATGAAATTAATAAGTAGCAGGTTTAAAACAAACAAAAGGAAGACACAATCTTCACGCAACACACAATCTGTGGGACTTTTGTGCTGATGATGCTCTGAAGTCCAAGACTTCAACAGGGTTCAAAAAAGAACTAGAAAAATTAATGCAGGTTAGATCCATCAATGGCTATTAGCTAGGAGGGGCAGGAATGATGTCCCTAGCTTCTGTATGTCAGAAGCTGGGAATGGGCAACAGGTTGGATCACTTGATGGTTATCTGTTCTGTTCATTCCCTCTGGGGAACCTAGCATTGGCCTCTGTCAGAAGACAGGACACTGGGCTAGATAGACCTTTGGTCTGATCCGGTATGGAAATTCTTACATTCTAATGTGACCTTTAAAGTTTATGGATACATTACTGCAGCCTTCAGTCAAATGATTTGCTGGAGTAAAACAGGGCAACCTATTGGATTCCAGGGATTACATTAAATCATCAATATTACCTTCATGCCTCCACCTTCCATCCCAGACACATTTCTCAATCTATTGTATAACGCCCTAAGATACAACCGGATTTGCTCCGATCCCACAGATAGAGACAAACACCTGCAGGATCTATATAGAGCATTCCTAAAACTGAAATACCCACCTGGAGAAATGAAAAAAACATATTGACAGAGCCAAAAAAGTACCTAGACATGAACTACTTCAAGACAAACCAAAAGAGAAAATAATAGAATTCCACTTGCCATTACCTACAATCCACAACTTAAAGCCCTCCAACGTATTATCCGCAATCTCAAACTATCTTGGAAAATGATCCCTCACTCTCAAAGGCTTTGGGGGAAAGGCCTATTCTCGCTTACAGACAACCTCCCTGCCTGAAACAAATTCTCTCCACTAACCATGCTACACAGCTACATCATAAACATCCAGGAACCCAGCCCTGCAATCAGCCCTGTTGCCAACTCTGCCTACGTATCTATAAAAGCGAATTCATAACTGGAGCCAACCACATAACCCAACAAATCAGAGGTTCATTTAACTGCACATCCAGGAACGTAATCTATGCTATCAAATGCCAGCAATACTCCACTGCAATATATACTGGACAAACTGGACTGTCCTTACGGGAAATAATTAATGGACACAAAACAAATATCCGTAAAAGGAACATACAAAAACACTTGGGGAACACTTCAATCTGCCTACGCATTCATTAACAGATCTTCAAGTGGCTGTTTTCTTACAGACCAACTCCACAAGCCAAATACACAGGAAAGAACTGGAACTACAATTCATTCACCAGGTTGATACTCATGCTAATGGATTAAATAAAGATACCGGATGGCTGGGACATTATCAACCTACCAAACAATGAAGGTGCCAATGATTCTTTGTCTGTATAGTATCTGGTGTTAGGGGTATATGGGGTTGCATGGTAGTATCGATTCTTACCGGCACCCAGCTTTCACCTGTGGCTTCACATAGTTGCTTTGCATGCAGCCACACCCCGGGCAACAGCTTTGAGAGGCCGGCTAAACCAGGTATCCGATGGGACTGAAGCCCTCAGTGAGTTAGGGACTTGCTCACCCCAGCATGCGAAGACTGCTTTGACAGATCAGGTGGAGGAAATCCTTATGATTCAATGGCTGAGAAGGTGTTGCAGCAGCGCATTGTGGAATGCATGGGGCATGTCAGATCATTTAAGGTGACATGGCCATCCAATGCAGCCTAGGTAGTCTCCAGAAGTAATGATTTTTTTCATGCCACTGGATTCCGACTTCTGAGGCCGAGAGAGTGGGATCGTCTTTCTACAAAGACTTTCCCTGGGGTCATGTAATGCAAGTTACAAAATTAAGAGTAAACATGGAATTTGGGCAGAACTATTCCATACAAAGAATATGAAACCTATGAAGTGTGTTGACAGTAAAATAATAAAAATGACTAGATGAGACAACAACGTTTATATGGAGAGAAAAGTATTTAGGACACCAGGCATGACAAAATGGGGAGCCAAGATTGCAATATACTCAAAAAGCAAAAGGTAAAGTGTCTTTTCTTGTCTAGCAACTGCTTAGAATACTAACATTAATAAATGGAATATCTTTAGCCAATTTTGCCAAACAGAACTTCATTATAAAAAAATCTGTTTAGAACAAGAAGAGTTCATTAAGTGATAAGGTGGTTTGGTTGATTAGCTTTCACACTGCTGACTAGGCTGCTCATAAAGAAATATTTCTACCAGTTCCTACTCAAAAAGCATTCACCTGGATTCTAAGGTCAAGATGCCCATAAAATGTGTGGTACTCAATGTGGCGAATCCACAAGGAGGTCTAGTAGAAAAATAATAAATGATTAAAAGATAATCTAAGAAAACCTTGGAAAATAAATTCTTTTTTTAACAGATGCCTGAAATCCCACAACTAGAATTTCCCTGGCTGCCCTTAATGAAATGATTTTGAATACATGCTGCAATTATTACGGAAAAATTAGTTAAATCTTTTGATGTGGATTGGATGCAATTTTGTAAAGCATTCCATATTAAAAAGTAAGTATCTTATTAAGGTTCCTGATAATTTGATTTGTCACCTGCTGAATGTTCCACATTACTTGGATGCCAAATATGATGGATTCTACTGCTGCTTCTGATTACATATATTCAGTAAAATAGTGACAACTCATTAATCAGGCCATAGGATAACTGGTCTGGTCGGAGATGTTACAAAATGCAATCTTCATTAGAGATGACAGAGCAACAGTGCCAATATGTACCCTCATTATCTATATCATAGCTGACAATTTGATTAGAAGAGAGCTCTTGGTCTAATGTGTTTCTATTAAATGAACCTACTGGCTTCCAGTACATTATTCTATACTAAAAGCTAGAAGTTATAATCAGAGAGTACACAGGAAAATAATAATAAAAAAGTAATGCAACTGTCCACAGATTTTAGCCAGCATCTAAACAGCATTATCATTTCTGCTGCAGGATCCCACTGCAAAAGGCAGTGACTTCTAATAGCTTTGTGGTTTTGGAACCTGGATTTACTTCTTTAAAATGGACCAAAAATGAGCTTCTCTTAATTGAGAGGTTTATTTAGCAACCGTGTTATTCTTTTTGTTTACCACCATGACAGAAAAAAATTAATATCATCCATTAGCAAAAATAGCTTGAAAACCCTTGATCTAACTTTGCTGGTCCTCCTAACGGCAACAGGTTGAAAAAATGTTCTGAACTCATAATGGTTTACAACCTACAATGAAAAGCATAGTTAAAAACCTATCAGTGGTACAATGTTTAGTACCTATTATGGTCATGAGCATAATACCTTATGGTAATTACAGACACAAGAAAATGATTAATGTTCTTAGGCCATAAAGTGTATCAGTTGAAATGCTATTATGATTGCACTGTCAAAAGCTCACAGCCTACACTGGACAATTGTTGTAATGGATGCAACTTACTCTGATATATATTCTGCTTACAACTGATATTTATTTTTCAAACTTTAGTAACAATCTATAAACTATACATAAGACACTAGATCTTCAAACCTTGTAGTTTGAATTCCCAACAATTCATTGTATCACCTGTTCCTTTATGGAAATGCTCTTCTAACATCATAAAAACAAAGGGATGTGAAAGGGTATTCTGAAAACCTTTTACCTGTCATTCAACTGGACTGATGTATTAACGTTTATCAAGAGGAATGATGGAACTACAACAGTCACAACCAAGATTCATTGGTGTATATTTATAGCCTGAATTCAGCATAAGCATATACCTAAACTTTAAGCAAGTGAGTAGCTGTGCCAAAATCAACAGAACTATCCATATGCTCCATTATTTTGCGGAATCAGATAGTTACAGGTTCTGTCATGATACTGTGCTGCAGCAGTGCTGATACTCAGAAGGTGTCAGGTAGCATCTAAAATAATCTGTTCTCAGTACCTTCTGACTACTAATGGACATCTTTGTGGTGAATTTAAAGACTGCACCGCCTAATTCTCATTTATACCATATTGATCAATGACCCATTTAGAGTCCTGTTCACACAGTCGGATGTGGGTGCAGGAACTAGGGAAAATAGGGACGTGGGGAGTGCTGCAGCATCTGCAGGATTCAGCCAGGTTCCAGTCTGCCAGCTCCCTGTGTCTCACCTCTTCCCCTGGGTCTTGGCTCCTGGCTTCCAGGGGAGAAGAAGGAGAAGGTATTGCTCTTATTGACTATCTAGTGCATGTAGTCTCACTGGATGGACTTTACTATTAATCATCTATGGAGTAGAAACTCAGTAGAAATTATGGTATAACATGAATCAGTCCTAATGGGGGTTCAATCATTCAGAACTATATTCAAGTTCCCTTACGTACAAAGTACCTTATTTAATGAATAGTTTAAGTCAAGTCAATAGGAGTATTCGTTTGGTAAGGTGCTACTCAGTGTGAATAAGGGAATTAAACTTGATCTTACTGTGCAGGAGACCAGTCACAAAATGTGAGCGTCAGATGGTATTTTCTATATGGATATTGCAAAGCTGTTGCACTTCAAGGTTTTGCTTTATTTTTCTTATGCTACTGAGGAAAGGAAATATATCAGAAATGTTATTCCTCAATCTCCTCTACATATGGTAAACCAGTGTTTCCCAATTTTATTTGGCCTAGGAACCCTTTTCAGTTTTTCAGAATTTCAAGGAACCCCTAGGTTTGTCAAGCAAAAAAAAAAAAAAAAAAGAAAGGGGGGGGGAGAGAGGGACCCACCAATTCATGAAAATCCCCAGCGATGCATGAAAATCACATTCCTTCCCCAAGACTCCCCTCCCCTTCCTTGAGACCTCATCCTCTCTGTTCCCCTCCTCTCCATCACTTGCTATCCCCAGCCCTTATACACTCTCACTAGGTTGAGACAGGAAGTGTGGGGTGGGAATGAGGGATTTGGGGGTGGGAAGGGATGAGAAGTACAAGCTCTGGGAGGGAATTTGGATGCAGGAGAAGGGGATGTTGGCTCGGGGAGGGGGCTCCAGGCTGGGGAGTGTTGGGCTCAGGTGGAAGGTTGGGGTATTGAGCAAGTCATGGGCTTATGGATGTGGGGGTGTAGGAGTTTGGGCTGGATATGTGAGGGACTAAGGTCAAGAAGGTTGGGAGTATGATGGGCTCAGGACACAGATTTGTGATGTGTGGATGGTGCAGGAGTGTTGTGGCAGAAGACTGAGGATGTGGGGATGCAGGAGTTTGGGGATGTAAGAGGCTCAGGACAAGGGGTTCCAGTGTATGATAGGCTCAGATTTGGGGTCAGGTGGTGCAGGAGTGTTATGATGCTGCAGTGAGATGGGGGGTTTGGCCCCAGTTGGGGGCTTGTTGGCCTGGCTTCATTTTTAAATAAAATATTATGTCACACACAAAAGGTTTTAGCATTGTCTTTATTTATGAGAGGGGTGAGGAACCTGTTTTGAGTCAAGGGTCACTGACCCACAGAAAAGTCAGTTGGGGCCACACAAGTGAGATGCAAAAAAAACCCCAACAACCCTCCAAAAACCCCCAAGCCTCACTAATGTGGTCCCCAATGTGCCGGTGGGGGCAGGGGACAGAGTGAAAGTGGGTGCTGGGGCTGGGGAGAGGGTGCTGCTGGGTGGAAGGATGCTGGCTCAGGTGGCGGGGTGCTGGGGCAAGATGCTGGGGCAGGCAGGTGGCAGGGGGCTGGGGTCAGGGACATGGTCCTGCTGGGCACTAGGGTGACTGGCAGGGTGCTGGGACAAGGAATAGGGTGCTGCTGGGTGCTAGCGTGGATGGCAGGGTGCTGGGACCAGGGCCAGGGTGATGCTGAGTCCTGGGGTGTGAGGCAGGGTGTTGGGGCCAGGGACAGGGTGGTGCTAAGTGCTAGGGTGGATGGCAGGGCTGCCAAGGAACAGGATAGGGATGGGGTGCAGATTCTGGGTGGTAGGTAGGGTGCAGAAGCAGGCTGGATGTAGGGTGTCTGGCCAGCAGGAGGGAGCAGGAGCAGATTGGGGGTAGGTGTCTGGCTATGAGGGAAGGTGCAAGGAGGGGACTTGGGTAGGAGTTAAACCTCCCTGACCTGGCACCCTCTGGACGTGACTGGTCCCAGATGAGGGATTTTTGGACCAGGGGAGGTCATTTCAGGGCTCCTGGTTCCACCCCTCCTCCCCACTAGGCTTCTTTGCACCTCTATCCCCTGCAACCCAACTGAGCTGTCCACCCCTGCTGGTTCCCTGCACCTCCCCCAAAACCATCCCCCATAATCCAAGGGAGTGCAGCACCAGTTCCCTGCAGCCCCTCACAGCCCAGCTGAGCTGCCCATCTGTTTTGTATGCCCTCCCCCATCCACCTCAGCCCAGCTGAGCCCTGCACTGGTTCCCTGCATGCCTCCCCCACAGCACAGCTGAGCCCCGTTTCCCTGCACCTCCCCCAGGGCCCAGCAAAATTGCTGAGCCAAGTGCCCATTCCCTGCCCCTCCCTCCTCTTGAGTCTAGCCCCTGTTCCCAGCACCTCCCTCCTCCTGCAGCCGAACTGAGCTGTGAGGTCCACACACACACCCCTACCCCACAGCCTAGCCCAGCCTCCCCACTCTGCAACCCAACTAAGCTCAATTTATGAGCTTCCCACAAACCGTGCAGACATGCTGAGCCAGCGCTGATTCCCTGCCCCTGCCTCCCTCCCTTCCCTTGGCTGTGTCTACACTGGCGTGATCTTGCGCCAAAGCAGCCACTCTGGTGCAAAAACTTGCTTCCTGTCTACACTTGTGCAAGTAAACTGACGTTCTCATGTATGAAATCAGGACTTCTTGCGCAAGAACTATGATGCTCCTGCTAAGGAATAAGCTTTTTTGCGCAACTGTTCTTGCGCAAGAGGCCAGTGTGGACAGGCAACATGAATTTCTTGTGCAAGAAAGCCCTATGGCTAACATGGTCATCAGCACTTTCTTGGGCAAGAGAGCGGTCACACTGCCATAGATGCTCTTGGGCAACAGCACAGCTCGCACATGGCAGTGTGGACGTGTTCTTGCACAAGAAAACGCCAGTGTAGACGTAGCCTAGAAGTTTCCTCGCATGGGCAAAATGAATTTTGTGTTGTGCACCAGTACTGAGTTCATGTGGCTTGTTTGGATATGCCACTGTGGCACCCAAGTTATTAGTAAATCTTTTTAAACCTTTACCTTTTCTCTCTGCTGACATGTCTCCTCCCCTTGTTCCATCAGCTCCCCTGGTGCCTGCTGCATCCCAACTCCTCACCCTCCTCTGCTGTCCTGACTCCTGCCCTTCTCACTGCCCTCAGCCTTCCTGAGACCTGCCCCTCCTCCACCAGCCCTTCTCTCTTCCCTGTGCCCGCTCCTCCAGTAGCCCCACTCTGATCATGTGAGCTACCCCTCCTCATCCCCTCTCCTAACACCTCCCTCTATAAACCTGCCCTGCCTCTCTCCTCTGGTGCTGGTCCCTCCCCTGCAGGTGTCTGCCCTTCTGCTTCATCCCCAGACTCCCTTGGCACTTGCACCTTCTCTTACTCCTGCACCCTCCTGTTACCTCCCCCTTCCCTCACTGCCCCTACCTCCTTTGCCCTCTTTTTCTCTGATGCCCACCCCCTCACCACCCTCTGCCCCTGTTCCCCTCATGCCCCTGTGCCCTCACATATGACTTGCTCCATCTCAGTCTTCCTTATGCCCACCCCTTCTTTCAAGCCTTCTCCCAGCACCTCCATCCTCTAGCCCTCAATGCCCTTACCCTCTCCCCTTCCCAGCATCACCCTGTCCCCCTCCCACTGACACCTCCCCTCCTGCCTTTTTCCTCATTGTCTGCATTTGGCCCCCTGGCATTTGTCTCTCCTCTACCCTGTCCCTTTGGTGCCTTCTCCTCTCTTCCCCCACTGCAGAAGCCCCTTCCTCTCCCTGCTTCCTCTTCCTTCCCCTTCCCCTACCTTCTGCCTTCCACTTTGTGGGGCTGGAGTCTGTGCTCCATCACCAGACTCGGAACCTGCAACACAGCTGTGTGGTGCAACACAGCGTCCATCAGTTTTAAAATCCCGAGCCGTGACGTTACGTCATGCCCAGGCATCTCCCCGCCCACCGGTTTGAGCATGCCACACAGGGCAGCAGCAGCCGGCAAGGGGGAGCTCAGTGAAGGTTGTGCACGGCAGGGACGGGACAGGACAGGGGTTGGGGATGAGGGAGAGATGCTCTGGGGCCTGGGTGGGAGGACACTCAGGGGGCCGGAGCCCGCTCAAGCTCCAAATATTGGTGGAGCATGGGCACCACGAGCCCATATAATTCACTGCCCATGCCTCTGCTAGCTAGCCAGCTCTCTCTCTCTTTCAGAAGGGGTGGGGGAGTGCCGGCTCCTCGCGGAACCCCTCATTTTGCTTCGCAGAACCCCAGGGTTCCCCAGAGCACCAATTGGGAAACACTGCAGTAAACTATTCTTTTAAGCATTTAACTGTATGTTCATTTTTCTTTAAAAAACCCCACTTTTCAAACCCCATTGAGAGCAAAGAAGAATACTGATTTACTGTATTGTTCAAAAATAAACTGGAAAGTGCTAAATATAACTTTAATATGGTGTAAAATACATAAGGATAAGCACTTCAGTGAAAAGGTAGGGCTACAAAGAGATAATTCACAAATAAAATTTCAATAACTTTTTAAGGGATTAACTATTCACTTTTTCAAACAAGCAAGATGGTACAACATTCCATGCCAAAAACGAAATTTACAAGACAGGCATGAGTTAATGTAAAGGGCCAAATTCTTTTGAGGAATAACTTTGATCAATGGAACTACAACAGAGGCGAACTGGGCTGACTAATATAAACTAGATAAAATACTGAATATGTTATAGGCCAGATTCTGAGCTGTTGGAAATTGGCAAAAGCTCCTTTGCAGTCAATGGAGGTACTCTGGTTTATGCCAACTAGGATTTGGCCCAGAATATAATTCAGCAAAATAACACTTAACTAAGATCACAACATTGGATAGTAAAGAACAACATCATTAAGAGGGAGACAACTACAATAAACATATTAGTTTCTGAAAAAAAAAATAGAACTATGAGCTTTCATGGGCAAAACCCACTTCATCAGATGAATTGGAGTGGAGTAATTCATGAAGTGGGTTTTGCCCACAAAAGCTCATGAGTCTATATATTTTGGCTAGTCTTCTAAGGTGCCATAGGACATCTAGGTTTTTTTTTTTAAGTTACAGAGTAACACGGCTGCTCCTCAGACTTTTTTAACATTCTGAGGTAACTTTTAGAAATTATTGATACGCAGGTAAGAAATTAATTTTAATTATTTTACAACATGAGTATTGCCTGACTCAAGGTGTTTTTTTCACTGACATTGTCATTTTTCTCTTTTCTTCTGGATTCACCCCACTTACCCATTCACTGGATTAATATATTGTCGTGCTGGGAATCTGTTACCAATTATCATGAATGTGACAAAGGTTTTCTATGGTGGCCACAACATTTCCACCTAAACCAAGAAGGCAACTTGCTCCCAAGAGATCATATGCAAAAATCACTCTTCACTATTTAATTTAGGAGAGGTTAACTTCACTGATCTTGTAAGCCAGTCCATGGTGAGTCTTCTTTATCAAGACTAATCTATTTGATCCTCTGTCTACAGCACTGACTGACATGGTATTGGGCTGGCACTCAATTTATCACATTAGCTTAAGCGTAGGACTGCAAGCAAACACTTTGTTTATGGGTGGCATTGGTGACAGAAACACCAAAGTGTCCCCCTGTTTGGTCTAATGGTGCAAGTTGAAAGATTAGGCTGTCAGGCAAGCACGAGGCCTCATTTTTCTTCTGTGCTGTGTAGGTTGCCCTGCACTGCAGCCAACAGTTGGTTGTGATTAATTTGTCAAGGTTGGCTATACAATGGAAATGAAGAAATGGATTGCCAATTAGAGTTAGCCTTCTCCTGGAATGCCCCTCAAACCAGTGCTATTCCATAGTAGTGACAGCTTTGAAATACACTGAATGCAGCTCTACTGAGCAGAAACCTGGCCCTAAGTGCATTTTAAAGGAGTCAGAAGATGTCTGAGGTGATTTTTTCCCCCTTTATGAACAGTTCAGTGGATGGTTGACTTATATGCCAGACTTGCTGGCAGGTACACACAAAAAGGCTACCCGTGTTTATTTTTGTAGTCAGCTTGTTAAAAATGCACTGATCTTCTGATTTAAAACTTAATGCTGCACAACAAGGTGCACAGAAGATTTATTTCTGAATACTTCACCTGAAAATCCCTGAAGGACAATTTAACTTATATACCACTACTTCTACTCCCCACCCCACCCCCACAACTGACAATGTTTCTATTTTGTACTGCAGCTGTGAAAGACATACAGAATTCATTTTGAATTACACACATAGAAAAGTAAATTCTGGCACTTACTGTTATTCCTCTGTGATAAAGCATATCTGTTTTCATAATCTATTTTTACCTTTCATTAATGTATTTACTTCTGATAGAAGGTTAATTTTAAGATGAATACTAGGATCCCTGGTGGGATGTGTTAATTATTTAGGAAATAATTCTAGAGTTTCCGTATCCTCTATATCTATTAATTCTTTATTTGATATATGTCACATACAGTAATCAGGTATAATTTTAGGTATCAGGATTGGAGTCCCAATCCTGCAAAGACTTATGCATGTGATGTAACATTATGTGCTGTGAATAGTCTTTAATAAAACTACTATTGCTGCATAAAGTTAAAGCATGTGCATGCATGCAATATCAGGAGGACCTAACTTTTAATTTTCTAGTGTAAATACTGCTGGTGATATTTATAACTCAAGGATCTCATTACATCTCTGGAATACATACGTTACCCCATTAATTTATTCTTGCATTACTGTCAAAAAATGTCTGCTGTTACGTTGCAAGGTCTCAGGTAAGTCATTTAGAAAAAAAAAAAAGCTTAAAATCTTTATCTTATAAAGGCTGAGCTATGAAGAGGAATACTATGACTAAGTATAGTAAAGGAAATGAGTAGCCTAAAATTGATACGTGGGCTATCTAAACTACTTTAAGTATGAGGGGGGAAAGCTAATGGATAGGACAAATGGAAAAACAGAGATTAAAATAGATTTTTAAATTAACAGATTTTAATGTTTTCAATTCCACAGCTCAAGCTGATGTATTCAGTGGTGCTTTGCATTTATGGAATTTCTTTTTAAAAGCAGAAATGATTTTCTATTTTTTCTGAAAATTCATCATGTCCTAGAGGCTGTATTCTCTTTTTGTCAGTAATTTTTTGTAGCTGATACTGCAGTTGTCTTCAGTGCCATATCTTCAGAGAGAAGAAAGATGAATAAGTTCTTAGAATTCAAAAGAACATAATGGATTAAGCAGGTGCTGAGGAGATAAAGTCAGAGTCTATTTTCAGGCCGAAGTTGAGCTATCATTTACACAACCAACCACCATCAATTGGAGGCTGAGAAGCTACTAGATTGTTCCTCAGCCTCAACCTTCTAAAACAAATCCTCTGCTTGAAAACAGTAAAAGTCATTCGCTATAGTGAACTGTCTACCTTGATTTTGATTTTTCTCTGCTTCAGCTGCAGTTGCTCTTCCCAGTGATACATGGCAGTGGGCCTACCTAGCACAAGCATAGAAAAAGCACCAAGCAATAAAAGACCATGGAAAGCAGAAGCACCATTTTCTTGACTTTCAGGTATCTAGATTAGATTAGGCACTAAAAAGAAATTCTGACATCTATTTATTTTGTTGTGTTACGGCAGTAAGTATTTGTCATAATAATAAAAATACTTTAGGTGTGTTAAATAAAACCAGAAACAACAAATAGTATGGTAGCACTCAGGGCCGGCATTAGGCCGATTCCCCCGAATCGGGCCCCATGCCTAACAAGCCCCCACTCCTGGGCACGTGGCGCATGTACAGCCTCCACCCCGGGTGCGCGGCACAAACACAAGCGCAGTGCCACTCCGGGTGCGCCGCGCATGCGTGGCCCTGCCCCACAAATCAGGCCCTGCACTTCCTAAAGCCAGCCCTGGTAGCACTTTAAAGGCTAACAAAACATGTAGATGGTATCATGAGCTTATGTGGGCACAGCCCACTTCTTCAGATGATCCACAGAAGCTCATACTACTATCTAATGTTTTGTTAGTCTTTAAAGTGGTACCATACAATTTGTTGTTTTTTATGTTTATCCTGTACAGACTAACTTGGCTACCCCTCTGAAGCTTTTAAATAAAACCCTTAGTATTCAGCTGTATGCCTCTCTGCACTCAGCAGAGAAATTTTGAAAGGACATTTCAGACTACTTTATTTGCCTCCTTCTCAGCTTCAGCATCACAAAGAATGCACACAGAGGACCAACTTCAACATTGTACTCTGGTCCCTTTTCACCACTGGGGTAGTAAAGCCGGCAGCCAGCATATGACCCTACCTCACCAGCAAAAAAATCTCCTTAGAAGACAGAATTCTCTGCAGAGCCATCTGTGAACCTACCACACCCCTCTGAGATGTTTATCTTCCACCTGTGCAAGGTCCAGCAGCTACACACTAGAGGGGTATGTTCAAACAGCCCCTATGCTGCTGTCACTCAAGCTGGAGCCAGCCAACACAGAAGGAGGGAACTGAAACCTAATCCCTGTCAGTCTCCCTTTTCTTCTGGGTTGAGTGGCACCCAGACTCAAGCGAGAACAGAGACCACATTGTTTTTTCCACTGAAAGTCTCTTTTCCATTCCTCTGGCTTAGTGTCTCACAGACCTTAGCACATTGCTCTCACTTCGGAAGGAGGCAGTAACTAGGAGGGAGTCTCCGGTCCTGGAAAATTTACAACCCAAATACACAAACCAGGCAATTTCAATTGTCAAACATTCCAACTCTGGCTACACATCAAAAAGAAGAAAAGCAAGAAAAAGAACCTAGTTTCCCCCCGCAAAATGCTCAGTATCTAACATATTCAGGAGTCAAAAGGCAGCATTGTTAGGGCTCTTGAGTTAACTCCCATTGGTATAGCTCAGCCTACAAAAACAGTTTTCAACTAAACCTTAGGTAAGGGTTTTGTTTAAGCTATGGACAAGCAGATGAATTCTGCTAGCATAAACATTTACATCACGCATGAAACGTGAACATGACAACTGAATGCACTGCTACAGTTTTCACTTGTATGCACAAGACAAAATATATTTTTTGTATTAAAATGATTGTTGGTGATGAGGTAGGATTAGAAATGCTGCCCTAAGCAATGATTGCAATGTTTTCCAGCTGCTGAGGTACACAGAATTTGTGACGTATAATTAAAGTTACTTAAAAGAAGATGTGCCACAAGGAAACAAAATCTAAACTATTGCAGGGCATTGGGTCTGCTGCAAAGTCTGCAGCAAAGATAGCTTCATTTAAGTGTCCTTATGGCAGTGCGGCGACAGCCTTTGCGGGGCCTTGGACAATGTGGGAGTGACTTGGTTCTGGGCCCGTGGAAGGGGTGGAGCCTTGCATAGAAGGGGCGGGGTTAGGGTCAGTCAGCCCTCAGCGCTGCCCAGAACACACTGTCTCCCCCTCAGAACAACCTGGGCAACACCACATGGGGTACCGGCAGCAATTTAAAAGTCCTGGGCCTCTGGGCCCTTTTAAATCACCAGGGCCCAGGGCAACTGCACCCTTTGCCCACCCACACTGGCAGCTCTGCCTTATGGCTACTAAGAGGACACTTATTTCCTTATACTTGGAGAGGATGCCTCTCTTCAGCAGGCTTACCTGCATTTTGAAACTTGCTTGAAAGAATGGATCAAACCATCTTGCTTTTAACAACATTTTCAAAGCTCAAGGGCAATGTCAGTTGCCTGGCAGATAGTCAGTGTATTCAAAATGGAGAGATATGAAGCAGGCGCTAAACGTATTGCTAAATTATCACACTGAGAAACTCTGAACAAATATCTCTTGGCAACATATTTCATCCCTGTGCATAAAGCAACAATATCTAGAGATACTATGATAGGAGTATGTATATAATTTTGTCATTGTAAAATTAAGGAAAATTCATAGAATAGTTACGGGCAAAATGGACAAATTCAGGGTATTGACACAACCGGACTATCCAAGCCTGAGAGTCAGAGATAAAGAAGTCACACAACTCTGTTAAGTCACGGACTCAGCAACCTCTATGGCCAAATCCTACCCTTAGCTACGAAAGTTCATTCTATGTCTCTGCATAGTGGAACTGATCAATCTCTCTCCTAAGAATGTGAACAAATACATATTAGGCCCATATTTCATGAACAGAGGGTAGAATTTTGCCTTAGGATTCTGAATCTGAATTTCTTGATATGAACTTATGCTGGGGACTGGTTGGTTAAAAATGCCAATACAGGCAGTCCCCAGGTTACGTACAAGATAGGGACTGTAGGTTTGTTCTTAAGTTGAATTTGTATGTAAGTCGGAACTGGTACATATTGTAGGGGAAACTCTAGCCAAACATTTCTCCAGAGCTCAGTTTTATTCTCCCACACCTCACTTCCCTCAGTCCTTTATTCTCAAGCTGAGGTGTCTGCTGAGAAAAGCCGCTCCGCGTCTCCCTGGTCTGCTGGGGTGTGGGGCGCTAGCTTCGCGTCTCCCTAGTCTGCTGGGGGGAAGCAGCTAGTGCGGGGTTGCCTCACCCCGTTTGTAAGTAGGGATCTGATGTAAGTTGGATCCATGTAACCCGGGGACTGCCTGTATATCCAATAGATTGTCTTAATTTTTTCCACAGCTTATTTGCTAATCTTGATCTACTTGCTACTGTTCAATATTAATTTGAACCCCTGTGTTTTGGTAAATCATCACATTTAATAACATGAAAATGAAATACACAAAATGCACCCCACTGTTGCTGGCTCTTTCCCGCTTTTATCATGTGCTAGTGTAACCCACACACCTCCTGGGCGTGGTTCACTGTTTCATGTAGTGGCACACTTAGACCACTTACAATAAGAGGTAAGCACAAGGCAGCTCTACAGCCTGAACTGAGCCAGCCTGGTTCATAGCACAATCTGTAGAGGCTCCCACCCTAAGCTTTAGCAGTCCCAGGTTTGATGCTCCCAGCGGGGGGGTTACACTAGCATAACATGCTCTTTTTTTTTTTTTTTTAAAGTCAATGTGTAATGGCGTGGCTCCTGCCTGTTGCAAGCAACCCTTTCTGGTTGGGTGTGTTTAAACCACTTGCAGCCCTGTACTCCCAAGACTTCCTCGCTGGAGGCAATGGTTTCACCCTGTTAGTCTGCTTTGGCCCCAGTCCTCCAACCAGGCCTCCTGACAATTCAGTCCCCTTGTACAGGTTCACAGCTGCCCAACTGTGGGCCCTTCCTCAGTACTCTAAAGGAGGGTGTTTGACCCAAGTCCACCCACTGTTCCAGGTGCCAGAATAGCAGTCACACACCACTGTGTCCCTTTCGCAAAACTGCCTTCAGGTCACTGGGCCACTTCCTCATAGTACCACTCTTCACCAACACCTTACCCTTAGGTCAGGACCCTTCTATGTTCAGGCTCAGCAGTTCTTCCTCACTCTTCCTATCCCTTCTAGCACTCAGCTATCCTTTGTGCTGCAGTTCACTTTGACCAGCCAGGACCACCATCTGCAGCTCTTTTTTATAGGGCTGTTCTGGGCCCTGATGGACTGCTTCCTGTAGACACTCTAGCCTGGTTGGAGGACTTCTCCATAGCTCCTTTCCTGGGACATTTATGGAAAGACATGAGGCCTCCAGGTCTCTGGGCCTAGTATATTCCATCACAGAATGTTAAGAACTTTATAGGATTGGGAGCTAAGTAGCTGTTATACACAAATGATTAATTCAGAGCTGGTGGGGCCTAGCAGAATAGCTACTGTGCAAGATGACCAGATTTTTCTGGTCTTTCTTCCTTGTGCTGCTTCTGCTGTGTCCAGACAGAAGAGGAGGATTATGTATCACAAAGATACTTTTCTTTCTGGCAGTCTTATGGAGATGAGATGCAGAAGGAAATTTCAACATAGGAAGGTGGACTCACTCAGGACAACATCTCAAAAACTCAATAACCAAAATTTAGTTTGGAGACTTATCACTAAGTACAACACCAATGAACCTTAACATTTGTCTTCTAGGAAAGTAAGGAAAATAGCTCTCTTCTGGACAGTCAGCAATCCCTTCCGGAATAGATATGCTCCATGGCAAGCTATGATATCCATAAAATGCCAATTCCCATTGACATATGGAGCTTTATGAGTTCTTCTGTTTGAATCAAGTCCAAGTCTCTCCTTGCTAAATAGGTCATGTGAATACTAATTGCAGACTGTTGAGAGTTAATCAATTTATATTATCTACTAATAATTTCTAAGTATTCAAAATGCATTCCAGAGAGGGAAGGAAGAGAACAATTAGTAAAATGGACATAGATGCTGTCTGAAATAAGATCTGGGTTAAATAATGCAAGTGACAAGTTTTTATACAAATACTAATTAAAGATTATAATTGTCATTTACTAGCAGATATTTATATAGGTATTGCATATAATAATAATTAACTGTATTTAATATAATTATAAGTTTACCACTGAAAAACATATCAGACTGCTACCATAGGGTATGTCTGCATAACGACGTTATTTTGGAATAAATGACATTATTCCGAAATAACCTAGTTCATGTCTACATTACAAGCAGTTATTTACAAATAATGTTGAGCTGGAGGACTGCTTACTCCTGTAACCCTCATTGTAGGAGGAGTAAGGGAAGTCACCTCATTGTAGGAGGAGTAAGGGAAGTCAAGTGAAGAGTGCTCTATCTTGAAATAACTGCTATATAGTGCCAAAAGTCGAAATAAGCTACTCAAATAGCGTAGCTCAAGTTGCATAACTTATTTTGAGTTTAGCCCTGCTGTGTTGATGTGCCCTTAGTGACCCTCAGATCAGCCCCACAGCAGCAACAGCCACATGTTCTGGTAAACTTTACTCTTGGCTGAAATCTGACATTGTCCAAAGTAGGTGTTGAAGTACTAGTTTATCCTCTAAATGTATTATGTGAAATTGCTGTTGAAAGAAACCACAGAATAGAGCCAAAGAATTGACATAAACCTGGTTTGTTTGGTACTAAGGAATTGCAGGTAGAAGTTTTCAGAGGTTCTGGTGAAGAAAAAATTGTTTAGCAATAAAAAATAATATTAAGATAAGAGGAAGTATCCGTATATTGGCAGCTGGAATTTTGTTTGGACTGGGTACTTTTGATAAGATCTGTTATATGTTTCTCCTTTGAGGGAAGCCCTTAGCAAGTTAGGGTATGTCTATACTTGCCCCCTAGTTCGGACTAGGGAGGCAAATGAAGCATACCAAAGTTGCTAATGAAGCGCTGGATTTAAATAATCCACGCTTGATTAGCATATTCGCGGCCGGTTGCCATTTTAAAATGCCGGTCGCCCGATTTAACTTGCTGCGTGTAGATGCTGTAGTCCGATCCAAAACCCTTCCCTCGAATTAACTGTTACTTATTAAGAAGCATTGGGCAACAACTTCCTCCTGACACTGACAGCACATCAGGACCACACATACTGATATCAGTACTCAACTGGGCTTTCTTTATCCTGATATGCTGTTACCATGCAGATGAAGGAGGGGTTCACATGACAACTCCATGACTCTGCCCTGAGTAACCTTTTGGATGTAAGCCTAGGGCTCTCGCTGTTATTCTCTCTTTAATATGTCTATTTTAATTACCCCCACTTCTCTCTCTCTTTACCGTGTGCGTCACTAAGTCTGGCTTCACATACAGGATAAATTAACTTTCCAACAGCTTGCTATGCCCAGAGAGGTACACTGAAAACAAGGTGTAACAGCCTGATTCTAGACAATGTGCCTGGTCTCAAGGGTGCATAATACGTGGTGTCCCTGTGAATTTCCAGCATATAAAAACAAACATCAAAGATGTTCTGCATTTTCTTAGCTTTTCCTCTTCGGGTATGGCTACACCCTGGGCTACTTCCCTGCAGCTCCAGCAGCTTCTTTGTCTTTGCCCAGGGCCTCAGCCTTTATATTCAGTGCCTTTTGCTCCCTAGCTCTTTGCCTGCAGCAGTGCTCTGTTCTGGGTGCTTGCTGCCCTCTGCCTCAGGGCAGTCAGGCTAATACTCTCTCCTCAAGCTCCAGGGAGTGACTGAAACTGGTCTGTATTGCAGCTCTTCTTATACAGCCCTGCCCGGACCTGATTGGTTGCTCATATAAGCTCCTCTGCAATAGGCTGCCTCCTGCACAGCCTCTCTAGGGCTCTATTAACATCAGAGCGCCCAGTGTGGGGAGGTAACGCATCACAACCAGGTTTTAACTTGGCATCTCTCAAGATTCACAGTGATATTAGTCAAAGTGTTTTCTATCACACATCCACGTCCCCTTTTGCAAAAGTTCCCAAATGTCAGAATTCTTGAACACCTTCTAAAACACATTAAAATTATGGAATCCATGATTCCTATAACAGATGGGATAAAAATGCAGCATTTAAATTACTCTTTGTTTCACATGCTGTAATGGAGGCGGGAGGGAGGAGGCGGAAGAGGAGGGAGGAGAGACCAATTCTCTGCTTGGTTTCTTTCCAAAGATGTTTTTTCTGGAGAGATTTCCAAAGTAATTTTTTTCTGGTAATTGTGATTCAATTAGATTTATTAACAGTGACCGGTGTATGTAGGCTGGGAATGTAGGTATTTGCTTTAAGAAAAACAAAATATTTTCCAACAGACATTGACCTCTCTTTGGACAAGGGAAAGAGAGAAAATAATGGAAGATCCAAAAAAGGCTAATTTACAGCAGAATTATTTACTTAGGCCATACTCCAAAGTGCAGCATAGATGATGTATGTCTAGAAGACAATCCTCCTGACAAAATTAGTCTCAACTATCTTATCTTCAAATATACTTAGTAAATATTGTGGATCTGTTGCTTGGTAACTACTCTATTAGCTGGCAATTCTAAACAATACACGACTGACTGAACAATCCTTTCAGATTATGAATTCACTATGTTTCTCCTATAAGGAAAGTACTTGTTAAAGTCACCTCTCAGTTGACTGTTAAGAAATACTAACACTCAGGTCTCAATCAGAAACATTCAAAACATTTGCACAAAAGAGGTAAATAGCCCAATTCCCATTTCACAGTTAGGGAAACAGAGGCACAGAACACTACCTAGTGGAAGTATAGGGACACCTTGTGTCATCACTATTATTTTATTTTTTGGGCTCATCATCACATTATCTTCATATTAGAGATTATACATATCACCAAGTAAAAGGTAATACAGATTTTATTCATTTGGGCCCAATTCTCATCTGTTTTACAGACTTACAAGAAAAAAAAAACACCAGGCACTTGATACCTTTTTTTAAACATTTAATCCCTCATTTGAATTCATCAGTCTTGAAAAATAAAGATGCCCCAGAGTCGTCGTCTTCGCCTTCTGGCATGGTGCCTTACTGGCAAACTGCCTCTGGCCTTCTCACAGCTGTAACTTACTTGAGTTGGAACACTTTCTAAGTTTTTGCTAAGCAGTCTAAAAAGAGCTGAAGTGTGGTGAGTGCACTTCAGGAGGAATTCAGACTTTCCCTCCATCAAACACTCCCTCATGACAAGGAATCTGCTGTTAGCCAAAATTCGATCTGAGTCTTACTTTCTTCTTCATACTTTTTTTCTTCTCCTGAGAAGAAGCATTCTGAAGTGATACAAATAAGAAAGGCTTTTTTTTCCTCTTCTTTCTCCCTTACAAAGGAGTGCCTACGGACCCAAGGGGAAGCAAAGCAAAACAAGCATTTACAGGGACATTGAGTAGAGTTCAGGTCTCAATCCCATAACTGGAACCTCAGAGATGAAGCCTTACAAATTGACCAGAGGCCTGCGGACTTCAAGTTGAAGCTTAACTTTCAGTGTGTGGGGGACTGTGCAGGGCCACGGGGTTTGTCTGCTGGGATCTGACTACAGAATCAGGGCCATTCATTCTTTAAAGAGGAAAAAATACATACGTTCTTCATAGTATACGTGAAACAATGTTCATTATTATGCTCACTTATGCAACTCATTATCCTGAAAGGTCACCTGAAATGAAGGACATTTAAAAAACGAAAGCCTAAAATCATTCCAAAGCAAGACAGTGACTACATATGTCTCTCCCTATGGGGAGAGGCCAAGATAATAAATACCACATGACAGATATGGTATTTATCTGTAGTTAAGCTGTTTAATGCATAGCTGGAGTGCACTCGGATGCGACTGTAATGAACACCTATTCAGAACAGAAAAAAAATCATCACTTGCTTACCTAGACAATGGGACTCGCTAAAGTATGTGAGTTGTGTGGGGGGGAGAGGGAGGAACAACCACCAGCACTTCCATCAGGCATCTCTTTGTGTGTTGTGTGCGCGCCCTGGTCCCCAAATGTATTACATAACACAACATCACTGACAAGTTCATCACTGCACAGCCACTGCTGTCACCCTTCCTTAAATCTGTCAGCATTTCAAAGATCTTACACAGACTTGCCCTTAGCTGCTACCAGATGAAAATGCCCTTTCAAGAGTCATGTCTGTGTTCCAGGGGAAAAAAACGTAGGGATAAACAGATTTGTTGGGTTTTTTTTAAAGTGTCACTTGCACATCTCCTTGAAAATCAGATGGCAAATATTGAAATACAGAGCCACAGTTCAATTAGCTTTTATAGAAAACTATGGAAAAACAGAGTGCCTTTGCAGAAATACACTCTGCTCCTTGTCCACCAATGAAAACAATAAATACATATGGAAACCTCATCTGCCATGCTATATAGTGCTTAACTGTGCCTTAGCTTTCCAGTTGAAAATCAATGACCATCTCAAAAAGCACCATTACCAGGGAAAAGGAACTCAATGTTCTATCTAACTTCCTTTTAGTTGCCTCAGGGAACTATGTCTCTTGTCTGCAGGGCTTATTTTCTATTGACTAAACCAGCTCTCATAAAATGAACTGTAATTGTTTGTGCATTTCATTTGCTAGTAAATTCCATACACATGTATCACATCTGGTGTCTTTTCACAAACCAAGAACAAAAATACATCCATGTTAAGACTCTTTTTCCTTAAGTGTGCATCTTATCCAAAAAGATCAGGAATGAAACAGAATGAAACACAGAATTTTCCCAAGATGAACAGGGATTTAACTGAGGCAAAGATTTATGTGTAGTAATTCCATATCTGGTGATTTCTAAAGTTTCTAAACTACTGCTGTAATCTTCTCATAAGTAACATTAATACAGCTGGAAGAAGAAGAAGAAGAAAAAAAGAACAGTGCAAGAAAGTAATTCCGGTTCCACTTTCTGAAATCTGATTCAAATTAACAACTATCAAAATGAGCAGCCTAGAAGTAGCCTTTCCGATGTTATGCTGGTACATTTTACATTTTTCTTACATTTAAAAAATTATGCAGCCATGCTTTTGTTGATTTTTCCCTTTCCTAATATATGATTAGCCAAACCTAATATTAATTCAGTAAAAGGTCAGCAAATGGATATATCTGACATATGTACAATAACAACTTAGTAATAATTATTTCTCCATGCTGCTTTTAAATATATAGCACACTTTCTGAACCAGCCCCTTTCCACCTTCAAATACCTCTTCAATAGCCATCTCCCACATGTTTAACCGCTAACATCTGGGACTCTCTGGTCCAGCAACATCCGAGGTCTGAAAGGACACGGATATTGCCGGATCAGAGAGCCACGGCTGTCCAGGTTCACAGGCTGGGCTGGTAGGAGAGCTGGCATTGTGGGGAGAACAGCCCTCTCTGGGGATGGCGGCAGGGAGTGCAGCCCTGCCCTGGAGCAGAGCCCCCGTGGCAGTGGAACGAACACTGTGTGGAGCACAGTTGCACCTGGCCAGAGGCAGCAGGGCTGGCAGGAGCTGGCAGCGCAGTCCTGGCCAGATTGGCATAGCGGGGAGTGAAGCCCCGCCTGGGCAGTGAGACTGGTGCCCAGGAGAGCAGCTCAGAAGGGAACCTGGGATTTCTGCCCGGCCCGGGAGCAACACCACAGCCCCATCCAGAGTCAGTACACTGGGGCATGTAGCCCTGGTCGGGGGGGGGGGGGAGAAGTACAGCCCCAGTAGGGCTGGGGGCAGCAGGCATGCCATGGGGAACAGGGTAGACCTCCCCTCGTCTGGAAAACTTTGTCGTTTGGAACCACTCAGGTCCCAAGGGTGCCAGACCAGAGAGGTCCCACCTCTACAAAAAACTTAACTAATAGACAGGCTGAGTTAAAATAATACAATTGTATAGGAATAGTCACTCTGTCAATTACTAGCAGTTAACTCCCATGATTAACTAAAAAATAATCCCGGTTAAAAATTCAAGCATAATTAATTGCTGTTAAACAGAATGCCCACTGAAATGTATCAAATATTTTCAAAGATTTTTTACATTTTCAATATTGATTTCAATTACAACATGGAACACAAAGTACACGGTGCTCACTTTATATTATTATTTTTTATTACAAGTATATGCACTCTAAAAATGACAAAAGAAATAGTACTTTTCAGTTCACCTCAGACAAGTACTGAAGTGCAATCTCTTGATTATGAAAGTGCAAATTACAAATGTAGATTTTTTTCTATTACATACCTGCATTCAAAAACAAAACAAGGTAAATCTTGAGAGTGGAGGTGGCAATTTTATGATGGGGGAGGGGCACAACATTTTGGTAATTGGTCAAGGACCTCACTTTTCTGTGTGGGGGGTGGAAGGTGGGATGGAGGTTGGATGCAAAAAGGCGTTGGGAAGTAGGGTGCTGGAGAGGGCGTGGGATCTAAGAGGGAGTTTGGGTGAAGAAGGGGGTGGTGATCTAGGGCAGGGAATTGGGGTGCAGGATCTGGGAGGGGGTATGGGTACAGGAGAAGATTCTGGCCTGGGAGAACGGTGTATGAGGGGGTGCAGAGTCTGGGAGGATGTTGTGACCTGAAGCAGGGGGAATGCAAAGGATTTGGGTGGTAACCTGAGGAGGGAGGATGGTGACCTGGGGCAGGAAGTTGGGGTGCGGGAGGGGATGGAGTGCCAGAGTTAGGCTCTGGCCAGGAGGTGCTTACCTAGATAGTTCCCAGACAGCAGCCCAATGAGACCCTCAGGCATATTCCCTGCATGCCAGCAGCCCCAGACTGCTCAAGAGCTCTGGCTGCTCCATGTGGCTCTCTGTGCCATCTGTGGGGGCTGAGGAGAGGCTTTGCATGCTATCCCCACCCCCAGCCCAATCTCTCAGTTCCCATTGGCTGGTTTCCAGCCAATAGGCACTGAGAGATTGTGCTGGGGACAGAGACAGTACACAAAGCCTCCCCCTCCCCAACATGTGACACAGAGACCACATTGAGCAGTAAGCCACTTTGAATGGCATAGAGCTGCTCCATGTCCAAGGATCCCAGCGGGTCAGGGTGGATTAAAAGATTTGGTGGGCTGGATGCAGCCTACAGGCTGGATCTTGCCCAACCTGGCTTTAAAGCCTACAAGTCCACAGAGTCCTACTTCTTGTTCTACCAATCATTCAGACAATCAAGTTTGTTTAAACTGATGGAGATAATGCTGTCTACTTCTTATTTACAATGTCATCAGAAAGTAAGAACAGACATTCCCAAGACACTTTTGTAGCTGGTGCTGCAAGGTATTTACTGCCAGACATGCTAAACATTAGACTGGCCACTATACCAGGGAAGGTGCTTCTGTGATAATAATGCTTATTAAAAACATAACATGTTAATTAAATTTGTGACTGAATTCCTGGGGGGAGAATGATATGTCTCCTGCTCTGTTTTACCCACATTCTGCCATACATTTGATATTATAGCAGACTTAGATGCTGTTAGTTTTAAGATGTGGAAACTACAGAACCTGAACCTCCGAAAAAAAGAAAATTGCCCTTCTGCTGGAGGCATCTGACTCAAATGATGAAAATGAACATGCACCAGTCCACATTGCTTTGGATTGCTGTCAAGACGAAACCATCATCAGCATGGAAGCACGTCTTCTGGAATGCTGGTTGAAACGTGAAAGGCCATATCAATTTGTAGTGTATCTGACATGTAAATATTGTGCAACAGTGTCATGTGAATGCCTGCTCTCACTTTCAGGTAACATTGTAAACAAGAAGCAGGCAGCATTATCTCCTGAAAATTGTAACCAAACTTGTTTGTCTGAGTCATTGGCTGAACAAGAAGTAGGACTCAGTGAACTTAAATATGTAAATGCAACTTTCATAATAAAGAGATTGCACTACAGCACTTGTATGAAGTGAACTGAAAAATAGGTTTTTTTACAGTGCACATTTATAATCTAAAATAAAGTGAACACTGTACATGTTGTATTCTGTGCAGTAAGTGAAATCAATATATTTGAAAGTACAGAAAACATCCAAAATACTTAAAATAAATGGTGTTCCATTACTGTTTAACAGTGTAATTAATCACAATTATTTTAATTGCTTGACAGCAAATACTTATACAGGCAGTCCCCGGGTAACGTACAAGATAGGGACTGTAGGTTTGTTCTTAAGTTGAATCTGTATGTAAGTCGGAACTGGCGTCCAGATTCAGCCGCTGCTGAAACTGACCAGCGGCTGACTACAGGAAGCCCGAGGCAGAGTTGCTCTGCCCCGGGCTTCCTGGAATCAGCCTCTGATCAGTTTCAACAGGCTGAATCTGGACGCCAGTTCCGACTTACATACAGATTCAACTATAGAACCCCAGGTATCCCCAAGTCAGCTGCTGCTGAAACTGATCAGCGGCTGATTCCAGGAAGCCCGGGGCAGAGCAACTCTGCCTCGGGCTTCCTGTAGTCAGCGCTGGTCAGTTTCAGCAGTGGCTGACTTGGGGACGCCTGGGGCAGAGCAGCTGGGGTGCTGCTGGGTTGCTCCAGAGCAAAGCCTCAGAGGCGCAGGACCCCTCCACCTCCCCGGCTTTGCTCCAGGTGTCCCTGGTCTGCTGGAGACGGTCCCCAGCAGACCAGGGGCACCCGGAGCAGCTTTTCTCGCCCCGGAGGTCGAGGTGGTGGGACCGCTGCGCTCTGGGCAGTCCCGCTGCCTGCGAGTTCCGGGGTGAGAAAGCCCCGTTCGTAAGTGCGGATCCGACATAAGTCAGATCCGTGTAACTCGGGGACTGCCTGTATATATTAATTAAAGCAATCTTTTTATACTATCTCTCTCCCCTTCACAAATCACCATTTGGGGAACAAACAAACTAAAAAAACCAACAAAAACAAAATACCATTGAACTAACAAGCTCTGCCCATCACCTTGGCCACTTTGCCTACAGGGTGTACAATGTTCCCAAATAATCAGGGTTTTTTTTTGTCTCCATAGAACCCTATCCTAAAAGCTTTTTCCTGGAACCTTTGCGCCATTGGAGACATATGAGTGTAAAGTTAATAACTTTCAGAAGTGTTAGCAAGATCAGGGCCTCAGCCTCTCAACTCCTTGGGGCACAGACTGTATTTTACTAGCATAACAAGATCTTAGTCAGATTGGATGTTGATGTATAATCAGAATAAAAAATACCAATTCATCCACTAGCCAAAATGAGATATAAGGTACAAAAGCATCTATTTAAACAAAACCAACCATTTGCTATGAAAGAAAAACAAGCCTATTTAAATAGGTACTTAATAACAAGTCTTACTTACCATAAATTCCCGTTGAAATACAGGGGAATGCCTGTAAAAAGAACAACAAAAAGTGAGGAGTTCGGTTTTGAACTTATTAAAACCAGTACTGTTTTTAAAATGCCTATTTCTCACCACTGAGAGATGCAATGTTCACATAGGCAATATTCACCTTAGAGACTTTTATATAATTAATTTGTGGGCAAAACCCACTTCCACAGATGAGCTTGAGTAGAGCAAGGTAGAACAAGACTAGGATAAAAGAAATTCGTTTTCGTTTAATACACACAGTAGAGATAAAAATATTCAGTCCATGGATGCCCTTAGAAAACTTTCCCTGGCCAATGAAGGCCTAAGAAAATCCATTTCCAGCCCTTGTGATTGTGAACATGCTAAATATGAACTAATTATGTGCTGTCTTCTTGACTCAGCAGAGACACACCTACAGTTTTCTGATACCCAGAGTCGCACATAGGGATGCCCACTTTCTAACAGCACAAAATCTTACCCCGCCCCTTCTTTGAGGCCATGCTTTGTCCCAACCCTGAGACCCTGCTCCTCACTACATTTTGCCTCTGTTGGTGGCTCACTTTCCCCACCCTCATTCACTAGGCTCAGACAGGGGGTTGGAGTGTGAGAGGGGTTTGGCCTCTGGCTGGGGTGCAGGCTCTGGGGTGGGGTTGGGGTTTTGGGTATTGGAGGGAGCCAGGACTGGGGTAAAGGGTTTGGGCAGCTCCTGGTCAAAGGGCAGCAAGGCTACAGCAGGCTCGCTCCCTGTCCTGGTTCTGGAAGCAGCTAAAAGATCCAGTGCATAGGTGTGGGTTGGGCATTTAAGAGGCTCTGGGCTTTGCTCCTGCTCACAGGCACTGCCTCTTCCCCCGGTCCACTAGGCCTGATCCCAGCCAATGGAAGCACAGAACTGATGCTCGGGGCAGGGGCAGCATGTGCAGCCCCTCTACTCAGGAGCTGGACCTGTGGGCCACTTCCAGGGGATAGAGCTGTGCCTGGAAAAGGAGTGAGTCTTCCTTAGCCTTGCAACAAAACTGACCAGACTTAACAGCCTGGCCGGCCATGCTGGCAGGGCCCAGGGTGGGACCAGGTATTCTGATGGAAAACTGGACACTGGTCACCCAGTGAAGGGGGAGGAGCGAAGCAGGAAGTTGGAGGCAATGAAACACAATACAGACCTATTAGCTAGAAGAAGCGTTCTCACACACTGTGACCCTATTTTGACAACGAAGTTACTTTGTGACCCTGGGGGAGGGAGAATCATAGCCTGAGCCCTGTTGCCCTGTGTGAGGGGCATGGGGGCTGCAGGCCAAGCCTCATTTCCCCAGGTAGGAGTGGCACTGTGGCTTCAGCCCTGGTCTCATTCAGTCTAATGCTGGCCACGGTGACCCCATTAAAATGGAGTCCCGACTGTGGTTTGGGGTCCCAAACCACCATTTCAGAACTGCTGAGCTGGAAGACATTACAAAAGATGGAGCTCTTAAGCAGTGTCAAGGGACAGTGGAGAGAGACAAGACAAAACACACCCTCTTTCCCAGAAGCTGCCCGTGGTTAGTCATTTTAATCCTCTGCTTGTAGGTTGCTGAGGCTTTGTCCACACTGAAAAGTTTAAATTGCAGCAGCTGCAGCGCTTTAAACTGCAAGTGTGGCCATGGCAGGAGTGCTGGGAGATGTCTCCTAGCACTCCATGTAAACCACCTTTGTGAGGGAAGTGGCTAACAGTACTGCTTCAAGCGCAGTAGACTGATTCAGACTCGTGCTTTACAGAGATGTGATTTGCTGCATTCAGGGGGTGGGAGGATGTTTTTTCACACACCCCTGAGCCAGAAAGCAACAGTGCCATGAAGTGCCAACAAAGACTTGGCCACATACAAGTCATAACAGAAAAAAATCACATATATTTACCAGGCTGCAAACAGCCATTGTAAAATTTACACCATCAGCAGAGAAATTCAAGGTAAAAAGGAATGTTAGCAAATTTTACCAGTCATTGAAAATTAAACCCTAGGATTGTCGTTCACTTCGAAAACAAGGACCTGTAATTAACAGCTAGGTAGAGGGCTCCTTTTCGTAAGTTTTGGATAGGGTGGCAACACAAGCACTGGAGGGGGAAAAAAAGCAAAAGAAATCTGGAACTGTTTAGAGCTAAATACCACGGTTCTCTGAAAACTCAGAGTTAAAATATTTAATAAATTATGACTGTTTCATGATTACAGGAAGCGGGCAGCTGTCAGTGATCTACATCAGTCACCCCATTTTCTCTTATTGCAGTATGTTATCAGAATAGCTGGGAACTTGTCCAACATTTTGAAATCACTTCTGGCTTGTGCGCCATACTCAATACACATCCATTGCTGCTGCCATTTAAGATTTTTTTTCCTAGGGACAGGTTTCCAAATAAAGCAGAGGCCTGAGAACTTCCAGCTGCTAGAGAATTCTGTGCACAGGGCAGGGAATTGAGAGACTTTATATTATAAACATTAAAGCCTTAATAAAGATACGGGTTTTTATGGACTTGTTCTCAGGCCACACACACGAAATCAAACTCTACTATACTCCTTGTCTCATCAATTGCTCTGTGATTTGCAGGTAATAATGTTTCATTACACAAGAAGGGGAGAAAACCACCCACACAGCAGCCGAGAAAGAGGAGATGAAGGGCTATACCAGCGACAGAGCAAAAATACGTAGAAATCAACAGGACTACCTGCAGAGAGAGAGGTACCTGTCAGCCCAGTCACCCCAGCAAAATTTATATTCATCCTGGTTGAGAGGTGAAGCAGTCCCAGCCCATTGGCCAGGTCGCCATGTCCACATTGCCTCTCCTGTGCACTCTTCTAGCACCCAAACTCCTTTTCTAGCACCCAAACAGTCTCCCTGCTCTCCAATCTGCTGCTCCAGGCCAGGCATTGCAAAGAAAGTCCAATTTCACCCTTAGCTCTGGGATGGCCCATGCATGGCTGATGTGTGGGGATAGTGCCTTTACAGTCCTGTCACATGTAGGAGTTCTCAGGGGATGGAACATGCTGAGTTGCTCTGTGGGAATGGTGCATGCATAATTTGGTCAGCCCAAGATGCAGTGACAGCCACAAGCTTGCTCTGTGGGGACAGAATCTTCAGAGATTTCAGTTCCTAAAAAATCAAAGATGTCTCTGAACTTATGAGAACTGTGGTTTTTCTTTTAAGGCTTACAAATTGGCCAAAGGTAAGTGGATTTTCACAAAGAAAGCAAAAAAGCACATCCCTTTCAAAAAGCAAAATACAGGACTATGTAGCACTTTAAAGACTAACAAGATGGTTTATTAGATGATGAGCTTTTGTGGGCCAGACCCACTTCCTCAGATCAAATAGTGGAAGAAAATAGTCACAACCATATATACCAAAGGATACAATTTAACATCTAATAAACCATCTTGTTAGTCTTTAAAGTGCTACACAGTCCTGTATTTTGCTTCAGCTACACCAGACTAACACGGCTACATTTCTATTACCTTTCAAAAAGGTCACCTCTCTTCCAAATTTTGAGTCCTGGCTCTAAGGAAGAGGTGATACAATATTTTTTCCCCAAGTATTGGCTAATCTATTTTGGCTGAAATTTTCCAAAAATATTTAACTTGAGGCAGCATTCCATAAGGAAAACTTCAAGCCAAATCGTCAACATTTGTCAAACCAGGATCTTATGCAGGAAGTGTCAAAGTGGTCCAAGTGATGAATGGATGTATTGGAAATGGGATGCCATTACAATGAAAAACAAGTGCAAGTGAGAGAATATTCAGGTCCCTAGTCCATATTTAGTCCCAGCAGAAGTACAAATTCAGACTGAATTAATGTCAATTATGCAGAGATCCCATGGGTAATGGTACATTCTTAACATAGGCCCTCATGTTTTCACCTAAACATACCAAATTAATACCAGTATTAACATGGATCAAGTTCAAATTACTTACTATATATTTGAGAGCATTTGTCTGCACATCTCCCCGTGAATCTTTGTATGTCGGTCTGTCTAATTGTTCAAGAACTCCTTTTAAATGGTGTCACAGGCTGTGGGGGAGTCACCGGGCCCTGCACCCCCTTCCACAGCCAGATGTGACCCTCAGCCATCAAGTAGAACAGAAGGTTTGTTCATGGACAGGGACACACCGTAGCATAGACTTGTTGTTAACACAGGAACCAGAAGCAGTCAGCACAATGCCACTTGGGAAGAGGGGGGCCCAGACCAGCGTGCTCAGCCTCCTTCCTGCATTCTGAGCCAGCAGAGAGGACTCACCCACTCAACAACCGATCCCCACCCTGCAGGCAGCCCCACACCCCTCTTTTGTTCTGATTCCTGGGCAAGGTGTGAGCTGGTTGCTCCCCCCACCTAGGTTCAGGTTACAAGACAGCCTGAGCTATTGTTGTGCCTTTACGGTACACATGCTAAGATGGGTCAGCCTCCCCTCAGTGAGAGTCACACCTAACATTTCCATTGTCAGCCGGGTACCAGTGCAGTGCCCAGGGAAACTGAGGCACACACACGGGGTTAGAACAGAACAGTACAGGACAGTAGGAATCACATACAGCATAACAAAGAAAACAGAGTGAATACAATCCCCACTAGGTCACAAATGGTAAGAGACAGGACCACCAATTCAGCTTCTCATTTCGAAATAGCGTGTCCACACTGATTGGACACTGAATTGCATTTAAGGCCAGCAGGAACTGGTTCCGGCAGGACATCAGGTCAGAAGTTACCTTGTGGCCAGGGCGGCCAGCAGGGCACCCTGGGAAGGGCTGGAGGCCCCCTATTTCGAAATAAGCATCTACACAGCGCTTATTTTGAAATAGGAATTTCAAAATTGGCGCTATTCCTCATGGAATGAGGTTTACCATTTTCGAAATAAGCCCTCCGCTATTTCGAATTAATTTCGAAATAGCAGTTGGCTTGTGTAGATGTTAGGAAAGTTATTTTGAAATAACGGCGGTTATTTCGAAATAACCTTGCTGTGTAGACATACCCATACAGAACAGAAACAGAATCACCAGGCAGGTGCAAAGGGCTGGCTGAGGGTAACCCCCCTATTCCAGGACTGCCCTATCCCTAAGCCTCCCATCCCACTAGGCAGGACAGAGGGGGCTAAGGCTCCACCTCTCTCCTGATTCGTACAAGACCATTGCTGGCAGTTCCTCACTCTGGCCGGGGAAGTGCAGGAGGCAGACAAACTTGGACTTTCTCCGGCTGGAAGACACACACCTTTCCCCCAGCTGCGCCCGCTGAAGCTGCAGCAGCCATGGAGAGGCGCTTCTCACCTGGCTCCAAGCTGCTGTACTGACAGAGGGTTGGGGTAATCCTCTGTCCCCAGGGCAGGCTGCACACTGAACTCTTCATGCTGGCCCCAACATTTTATTTTCAAAAACCTCAAAATGAATTGAGGTAAGTACCTGAGCAATGCTGGGTAAATCTTCTCATTAAAATTTTTTAAAAAAGCAAATGTACAGACTAGATACAAAGTGCAGTGTTCAAATATATTTGTCCTGATCCTTCCCAGTCTCAAATCTCTGAAAACATCAAGCACTGAGTTATAGTGGAACGCCTTATGCATCAGGTACTAGCGATTTTAATCAGCAACTCTTTCTACTTTCAAAACCACAATTTTCAAGAATATGGTCATAGCGAAGGAGAAAACTGCTGTTGTAAAAAATCCTCCAGTATTTCTGATGACTTTTAAAGGAGAAAACCTGAAGTTCCCAAGTTAACCATGCTAAGCTTCAAAAGCTCTATAGGCTACAACCAAGCTGCTACAAACCTGTGTAAGTCCCATTATACAGCTTCACTGACTTCAGTGGAGGCATGCCAATTTACATCAGCTGATAAGCATGTGTGTGTGATATTCATATAATAAAACACACACACACACACACACACAAAGCTAACCAGAGGAAATTAAAAAAAACCCAGTAATAGGACTATTTATTTGATAAGCAATTTCATAGATTAGTGGACAGATAATGATTAGACAATATTCTTACACATTTCTCATAAAATCTCTGTTACCAAGTGTTTAATGTTCACAGCTATGCAGAACCATATCTTTAAAAAGCAATGGGATGGCCATTCAAAGCAGCTGTAGTATTCAATGTTTTTGTTTTCTACGGGGAAAAAAACCGTCATTGCTCCTGCAGCAAACACAGAAAGATGTGCTGGGCTATCAAAATAGTATGCTATTTCCTGATAACGCTAATACAAATAGAAGTAGTTAGCTATCAAGTATAGTCTGATGAATGCAGGGGTAGGTAACCAAACATTCATTATGATAGTCCATATGTAAATTCAGTTTCAAATAACTATGCATACTTAGGCCAGGAGAGAAAAATAAAGAAAATTTCCCCACATGTTAATATAATTTGTAAAATGCACCCGGGTGTGAAAGGCCTGATACCGTCACCTACATCCCTGTGTGGCTACGAGGGAAAGGGCGTGGGCCAAAGTGCTAGGAAAGCACCGTGTTACCTTTTCCAGTAGGTGGTCTTTGCATGCTGCAGTGGGTGGTCTCTGTGTTAAATCCAAACCAGATGAGGCCATAATGATTAGGTCTGGGGCAGGTTAGGTTTGGGATCACAGGATCCACATTCCTGGAGATCCACCAGCCTGTAACTTATACTTATCCACCAGGTGATTTGTTAATGCCTGTAACACAGTAATTTGGTAGTAATCTGGAAGAATATCAAATCTAATCAGCTATACTCTAAGAACTGGATTGTATTCTTGTTCAGAAATAGCAGTGAATTGGTGTAGAAGGCAGAACTTAGATTTCTCCTATATAGCACTCCTTTATTTGCACTAAAACAAAGCTAATTGACACAAGTGTCTCCTATATTATGTGGCACAGCTCTGGCCATACCCCAAGGTCTCTCTCTTCTAAGCAGATATTTTATGCCTCAGAGGCTTGCTGGGTCCCTCCACACAATCTCTTGTCCTTTTACTAGAGGCAAGGGTCACCATTTACTGAGCCACCCCCATCATAGGCAAGTCTCAGGTTTAGGGTGAAGGCCTTTTCCTAGTCTCCGCCCCTCTGCAGTGGTGTGGAAGGGTTGGGTGGAACCCAGGCCCACCCACTACTTCGAGTTTCAGACCAGGGACCCTAAGGTGATGGCAACTGTCAGCGTTTCCTTCATTCCCAGCCTTACAGCCTTCCCTCGGGCTACTTCCCCAAATGTTCCCCCCAGTACATTCTCCCTACTACTGGAAAAAGTCACTCCTACACTAGGGATGTAAGTGAGTAGTCGTCTATCCTATAAGCATATAGTGACTTGACTAGTCACTTCCCCACCTGTTGCTGCCTCTATTAGAGAGAGGCAGCAGGGGAGGGTGAGCAGAAGCCCGTGCTGGGGGGAGCCAGCTTAAATGTAGAGCGGCTCTTGAGGTGTGCTATTGGAGAGCTGAGGTCTGCAAGGAGGGAAGGGTGCTGTGCAGGATAAGGATGATAAATTTAGATGAATCAACTAATTGAATAGTTGATAGAATTTCCATCGACTTCTCAGTTAGTTGATAAGGGCCCCTCTGCCTTTGAAATGTCTCTTGTTACATTTCAAAAGCAGAAGCATCGTGGGGAGCACAGGGCCAGCGGGTGACTGCTTGAGTCCCCCACTGGCCCCATGATCCCTGCTCACTTTGCTTTTGAAATGTACAAGAACCTCGTGGGGCTCTTGTACATTTCAAAGGCAGAGGCACCCTTGTTGACTAATCAAGTAGTCGATGGAAATTCCATCGACTATTCGATTAGTTGATTAATCTAAATTTAACATTATCATGCACAGCGCTCTTCTCTCCTTGCAGACCTCGGATCTCCAATAGCACACCTCTGACTCTCAGCCCTTGGTTTTTCTCCTTCCCCGGTCTTTCCTGAGGGGAAGCCTTTTAAACTAGCCCCAGCGGACCTTAAAGGGCTGCAGGTTCCCTGATTAGCCTGCTGCTTCAGGCAAGTTATAATTGGCTCCAAGTGCCTGCCTGCCTTGATTATGTGACCAGTTTACTCAGAGAACAGAAAACTATTTATCCAGTTTCCTGTACATCTGCCCTCCACCGAACTATTATAGTCAGTTGCCCTAGTTCTGTCACAATCGAAACTGAAAATACTGTTTCATATTTCTCTGTTAAGACTGTGAAACAATCCTGGGTTTGGATCATCATCAGAGTTTGGACTCAGAACCTCCATTACAGTAGCACCGTAAAGCTGAGGAAATAACTCCATGAACCAGGAGGATTTTATTCAGCAACTAGAGGGAGACCCAAAATATGCTGTGCCAAGTGTGGACTACGAATGCAGGATTATATTGTATTTTTCTCCCAATTGTACATGTGAAGACCTGCACCTCTGAATCAGACCACATTCTTGCCTTCTCTTGTTACACTTTTATTTTGTGATGACATATTTGCGCCTCCCACCCCTGGTCCCACCTTGGTCACAGCTCAGAAGAAACAAAATCAGTCCCCAGGTCTCAGATATCTGCTCTCATGCTTCCTCTGGATCTCTAGCCAACATGAGTCAATATCGAGGGGAAAGGAAAGGAGCCATTCTTTATTTAGTCATACAGGAAGACATAATTCATGGCTAATGCTTGCTTTATATTTAACAAGGGAATTAATTAGAGCATAATGATTAAGAACGGAGATGTCTAATGGAAAGATGATGTTTCTCTCTCAAAAAAAAACTTTATATACTTAAAGAGAAATAGAATTATCGTTGATAATTCCTACTTGCCACAATTGCAACTAACAGCCTGAAAAATACATAGTTTCATAGTTTGTACCCCATCAATCACAATCAGTCAGTCTATTAAGGGAACAAGAAATAGCATGGAAATACTACTCATGGTTATAGAGCTCAGGCAAAGGTGGCTGCATACCTTGCAGTACTGAGGGAAAAAAAAAGGAGAGAATGATGATAACACATTCTAATGGAGGGCTCTAAAACTGGTGCTTTTTCAGTTTCAAAATTAAAGATATAATAATTCCAAATGATACCTCTCCAGGGGAGGGAGCACCACTTATTAGGAAGAGACAGATGTTAGCATTGGGGAACTGAATCATTAGAAACACTGACAGCCTGTGATGATCAGAACCACATAGTGACTTAACTACCTGAGGCAAAGGTTGTGGATCTCTGAAGACATCCAGGGTATGTCTAGACTACATGCCTCTGCCGACAGAGGCATCTAAATTAGACATACTGACATAGTCAATGAAGTAGGGATTTAAATACCCCCTGATTCGTTAAAATAAAAATGGCCGCCGCGTTGTGCCGCCTCAGCTGATTGTCGGCACAACACGGCAGTGAAGACACGGATCGGTCGACAGGGAAAGCCATTGTTGACCGATCCTGTAAACCTCATTTCATGAGGCATAAGGGATCGGTCGACCGTGGCTTTCCATGTTGACCGATCCACATCTTGACTGCTGCGTTGTGCCGATCATCAGCTGAGCTGGCACAGCACGGTGGCCATTTTTCTTTTAATGAAGCGGGGATATTTAAATCCACGCTTCATTGACTATATTGGTATGTCTAATTTACATGCCTCTGTCGGCAGAGGCATGTAGTCTAGATATACCCTCAGATAGACTTATGCATAGTGCGGGGAGGAGCTGGTGATCATGGTACATGTAGGTACCATTGACATGGGTGAAGGTAGGAGAGAAGTCCTGGAGGCCCAATTTAGGCCCTTAGGTAAGAGATTGAAATCCAGAACGTCAATAGTAGCATTCTCTGAAATGCTTCCAATTCCACACTCAAGGCCAGGTAGACAGGCAGAACTGCAGGGTCTCAATGCGTGGGTGAGATGATGGTGTAAGAAGGAGGGGTTTAGATTTGTTAGGAACTGGGGAAACTTTTGGGAAAGGATGGGCTCCACCTAAACCAAAATGGAACCAGATTGCTGGCACTTAAAATTAAAAAGGTCACATAAAGCATTTTTTAAATTAAGGTCTAGGGGAAAGCTGACAGGTGCAAAGGATCACTTGGATTAGACAGAGCTATCCCTTAGGAGAGGGTTTATTAAGAGAGATTCTCTATGTCATAGTAAAGAGGAGAGGATGGAAGATTATAAGATATGGGTAAGATCTGATGAGAAACAGTCAAATGAAAAAAGAGTCCCATTCAATCACATCATGACAGCTAAATAGTAGCAAGTTTTTAAAGTGCTTATATACAAATGTAGATGTCTAAATAATAAGGTGAGTGAACTAAAGTGCCTCATACTGAATGAGGATATTGATATAATAGGCATCACAGAACTTGGTGGAATGAGGATAAACAATGGGACACAGTATACCAGAGTACAAAATATATTAGAACAGGTGCTGCAGGTGGGCGAGTGGCACTGTGTGTGAAAGAAAGAATAGACTCAAATGAAGTACAGTCTTAAGTGAACCAAACTGTTCTATAGAATCTCTATGGATTGTAATTCCATGCTCTGGGTACAGCGTTCTTAGATTTTCAGAAAGCCTTTGACAAAGTCCCTCACCAAAGGCTCTTAAGCAAAATGTGCTGTCATGGGTTAAAAGGGAAGGTCCTCTCGTGGATTCATAACTGGTTACAAGATAGGAAATAAAGGGTAGGAATTAAAGTTTTCAGAATGGAGAGAGGTAACTAGTGGTGTCCCACAGGGACCAATTCTGTTCCATATTCATGAATGATATGGAGAAGGGGTTAACAGCGAGGTGAGAAAATTTACAGATGATACAAACCTGCACAAGATAGTAAAACCAAAGCAGACTGTGAAGAGCTTCAAAAGGACCCCACCAAATTAGGTGACCGGGCAACAAAATGGCAGATGAATTTTAATATCGATAAATACAAAGTAATGCATGTTGGAAAACAATCCTTACTATACACACAAAATGGTGGGAACTAAATTAGCTCTTACCTGATGCTTTAATTCAGGGCCCTTTTAAGTTCATGACCAACCAGCAAGGAACTTTCCCCTGGTCCCTACTAGCACTGAGCTGTTGCTATGCTGCAGTTCCCTTTGGCCAGCTAGGACCACCATCTGCACTCCTCCCACAAGGAACTGCCTGTCTCAGGCTCAGCAGCTCCTTTATATGGAACCTTGTGGGCCCCGGTTGATGGCTCCCGCCAGCACCTTAGATGGTCTGCTTTTTTTGGGAGGAGTGTGGCAGGACCCTGAGGCCTCTAGCAGGGGGTCTCTGGGCCTAGATCAGCTCATCACATACCCAGTAGGGGCTTCCACCAGCTGCTACCAGGTCCTCTTTGCCCCAAGCCTCCTAGTCAAGCACTGTACAAGAAATACAAAAGGAACATCAGGAGTGATTATTTGAAACTAACATATATAACAGAAGCCATGAATCTGGGGTGCCACAGACATGGAGTTCTGCCAGCAACTCTGTAACCTAGCTTGACATTCCTGAGCAAATTTAGCACCCGCATGAAGAACAGCTGGCTGAAATGAAAGCCCAGCAAGATGGATCTAATTTACAGTCTAACTGCTGATTACTGAGGCATTAATTGGACTAGGTCACAGAGTGTATGTCTACACTACTATTAAAAGCCCACAGCTGGCCCATGCCAGGTGATTCAGGTTCACACTGCTCGGCCTATGAGGCTGGTTAACTGTAATGTGGATGTTCATATGAGGCTGAGGCAGAGGATCTAGGATCTTACAAAGGGAGAAGGTCCCAGAGCAGGAATGTTTACACCACAACTGAACAGCCCCTTAGCCCAACCACTATGAGCCCAAGTCAATGGGCATGGGCCAACCGCTCTCATTGCAGCGTAGGGGATATCCAGTTATCTCCCCAGGTCCAAAATTCAGCATTGCATCTGTATTCACTAAGGGCATTAGAGATGACTGTGCATGGGGAGGAATCCTACAAATTCCAGGTGACTGGATTTTCTTTACAGCTATACCCTGTGAGACAGATTAGAGATTTTCATTTATTTAAGGTGATGTTACAGCCATTCATCACATTCCTTCATTTCCATTCACAAAATACACCTCTGCTCTTACATTGTCGAGCAGCCTCTGTATGATATTTTTTTAAAATTACTTTGTAGCCACAACGCAGTCATTATCTTGCTTTCTGTTTCTATCATGCAGCTGCAGACAGCTGTGAATGGAGCTACAGGCTGTACACAACTCCTACTAGTTATTTTTGAATACCAGTCTTCGTGTTCTCTCTAGCCATTCCTTAGATGAACTTTGCGGTCTCAGCTCACTCCCTCATAAAAAAAATAGCATAAAACCAGCAGATGTAATTTTGTTAAAATATTACACAGCTTTTATTCACTACTCAGGAGAGACCCATGTCTGAGACAACATTTTGACTTCATATCCTCTTGCTCCTAGGGAAGCAATTTAGCCTTTATGCCAGGTTGAAATTATTGGCAGTGCAGTAATGGGAAATTCAAAGTGTGGATGTCTACGCAGTACAATATTTGGATTATGGACAAAAGATTTTATTCTCCAGAACTCTCTTTTCTGGGCATAATAATATCTTTGATTTCAGTACAAATGCAATTTCAAAGAAGGAAAATTTAATTTCTATCATCATAATTAAATGTTTTGCATCTTAATTAAAGATGCTATAAATACAAGTCATCAACTATCATTTAACAGTGCTGCTCCTAAGACAGATCATTTGCTTTATTTATTTTGGAGCTGGTGAAAAATGCTAGATTGAAAACACTGTAAATTGGAAAATTCTGTTCCCAGAAGAGGTACAGCATAAACAAAGGCAATGCACACTTCCTCTTACCACTTTTCCAGTATGTTTCTGCTCTCATCTGGAGAGAGTAGGCCCACTGGAATGTATGGAATGAATTCAACAACTTACAATAGGGATTAAATTAGTTGAATAACTTTAGTAGATGACCATGATAGATCTCTCTCTACCACCATTTAGTCTATTGCTTCTTTTGCTGAGACTGCAGTTAGTGATCAATTGGGACCAAATGTCACGGTGTTTTGTTACGTGGATTTACTGTGGTTGCCACAAAAACATTAGCATCTGCTCATAATTACTGCACTGAGCTATTCCAGGCTTGTCTATATGGAACAGCAATGCACAGTAGGGTGTGCATTAACAGTTCTCTACTGTATACTAAGAAACTTACAATGCATGCTAACCGGATCAGCATGGGCCAGTTAGTGAGCAGCACACACACACACACACACGCACGCACGCACGCACTGCAGCACTGCATGGACAAGCCATTTCTTTTGCCATTTACATTTGAATAACTTTGGCACCTCTGATAAGACCCCCCCCCCGCCCCCCGCCCCGGAGGATGGCTTTTCATTGGTGACTAGTACAGATAGGCACATGGTTTCAGATTAAGGAAAGCACTTAAACACATGGTATATTTTAACTAGATGTGTCAGGGCCCTGTCTGAATAGAAATGCTTTCCTGAATCTGGGACACTATAACAAGGAGAGGTTCAAAATAAAAATAAGCAATATAGACGTACATGTGCAAACAAAAAACATTTTAATTAAGAAAAAAATGGGGCGACATGGTGGAGTAGCAGTACAATTGCTCAAACTCAGACCTTGACTACACTTAGAGGATTTCACTAGTTAGGCATACCTGTATAGTTAAACCAGCAAAACCCTCCTAGGATGGATGCAACATATAGCAATTTAATTCATGCTAGTTGGAATAAACAACACCATAGTAAGCTAGGTACACCAGTACAACTGTGCCAACATGAAAGCAGGTATCAGCAGAGCACACAAAAAATCAGGCCTCTAAGTGAACTGACACAGCTATACTAATACACCTTTTAAATATAGACCCGGCTTTTCAGTGGGACTAAACATTACACCTTCAGTTTGAGGGTAAATTGGACTCTTTGATCCCTGGCAGGATATAATTTGTTGCTTTTATAAATATACTATATGTGTCCACTAGGAATGTATTGTACTAAAACCAACAATTTATTTTCATAGGCCACTATACAAGAATCACGTAGCAATTAGCATGGGTCACTGCATTCCTTAGTCGATCTCAAACCAGTAAGACTCCATTTTCCACTGCAAATCCTCAGGCTCATCCAATTCTGACAAAGAGCATATAAAACACAATCATTTTTTTAACACTTAGGATTCTAGTCTGTCCTATAATATTAGAAGTCATAGAATCATAGAATACTAGGACTGGAAGGGACCTCGAGAGGTCATCGAGTCCAGTCCCCTACCCCCAAGTCATCATGGCTAATCATTTTCTTGGGCTTGGGTATGCTGCAATGTGGCACTTTGATAGGCAGGCAGGTGAGTTTGTGAACAGAGGGAGAAGGGCTCCCTTTTGTAAAATCCTAAATTACATATAGGCTATGTCTAGACTGGCCAGTTTTTCCGGAAAATCAGCCTCTTTTCTGGAAAAACTTGCCAGCTGTCTACACTGGCCGCTTGAATTTCCACAAAAGCACTGACTCCCTACTGTAAGAAATCAGTGCTTTTTGTGGAAATACTATGCTGATCCCGTTCGGGCAAAAGTCCCTTTTATGCAAAAGTTTTGCGCAAAAGGGCCAGTGTAGACAGCTCAGATTTGTTTTCCGCAAAAAAGCCCCGATCACGAAAATGGCAATCGGGGCTTTTTTTGTGGAAAAGCACGTCTAGATTGGCCACGGATGCTTTTCCGCAAAAAGTGCTTTTGCGAAAATGCATCCGTGCCAATCTAGACACTCTGTCCCGAAAATGCTTTTAACGGAAAACTTTTCGGTTAAAAGCATTTGCGGAAAATCATGCCAGTCTAGACGTAGCCATAGTGTATATGAAGCACATTCACTTTGTGTTGCTTTATATAGCATCAAAGAATGTGTATTCTTTCTAATAGCCTAAAATGTGATTTTACAATGTACCCTGAGTAAGGGACAAAGCAGAGCTATACTACTCCCAGAGCAAACAAGGGAATATGACTCAGAGAATCATAATTCTTCCTTTGCCCCACACTTATCTGGCACAGAGTGTAAATTTTTTTTGCTCCTTTTGCAAAACAAAATACTCCCCCTTGTACACCCACTCAGCTACCTACCATGGAATTAGTTAGGAGGAGGGACCAGATGGTCAGTTTGCAATCTAGCTCAGAGTAAAAGGCTCTGGGGTGTTCTGGTGCCCCTGAAGGAGCCAGGGACACAGTCTCTCTGCCATTCTGGGGAGGGAGTAAACTGCGGCAGGTCTATTGACAGGCATGTTTTCCAACCCACCACTGTAACGATACCACAGGACAAACTGCAGATGTGGCATCCTCAGCCCAACCCTGTGTAAGCAGGGGAGCCGACAGAATTGTTGGGCCTCTGGGCAAGGGGGTGATGGCTCTACGCTTCTGGACCGGCCAGAGCCTTGGATGGAAGGGGCAGGACTAGACCAGCCAGCCCTCAGTACCACTAAGACCACAGCATTCCCCCCCCCCCCCGCCCTCTTAGGTGGAATAGCAACCCATGGCATCCACAAGGGGGAGTTACAGCACAGAACTTTGCTACAGACTGCTATTCTCGCCCCCTTAGTCTAAACTGGGCGGGGGGCGGGGAGCAGAGAAGATATATCCTTAGGCTTTTAGGTGCCTAAGTTTCATTAAACGTCAATGGGACTTAAGAGCCTAAGTCACTTTGGAATATTGAGTTCAGAGTCCTAAGTCATTTATGTATTTTTTAAATTGTTACCCTATATAACATATGACTGACTCACCAAGGCCATGTGATACAAAACTGTAAACTATAAGATTTATGTACCAACTGTGTGGGTTTTTTTAAAGGCTCTGCAAAACCAGCATACAATAAACAAGTTATGTTGCATCTTTTCAAAACCATCATGCAACTCAAGAACTCAAGAATGTTTATTCTAGAATTATTAATTGCAAATTCAATCTGGTCTCCAAATCTCATCCTATGTGCAATGAAATGTCATCCTGATTCTTTTTTAGAAAATTCTTCCATCCCTGTTTGGAGCTAAATATGCTAAATACAAACCCAAGTTATTTCCAAACTTCAATCTCCTGTCATGCTTTCTATATTTGTTATAATTATAAATTTTAATTAAATGCATAACAAAGCTTACATGCACATACTATTCAGAGGAAATGTATTAACAAAATCCTTTGATGCAATTTGATACACTGAAAGTGAAGGGGAAAATTAAATGGACGAATGAGTATGAAAAACTTTAAAATTCAATCTTGATTATGCCATAATAAGCAGTATAACCCAGGTTAGCAGGTTTATTAATCTGTCATTGGAAATAAGATTGTGTTTTTAAGTGGGCTAGATCCAACTCAATAGGTCCATATTGTCTCCCTGAATCATACAATGATCTAAAGACTGATTTTTCCCCTCATGTGTTCAGGCTTGAATTTAGGGGACTCCCATGGGACCATAGGTAAGCATCTGAGGTAAACCCTTTCCCACCTGTCATCTTCCTATATTTTGCAGCAAGATTCTCAAAGGTATCTTCAGATACCAAACAGAAAGAAAGCTAAACCAAGAAATTGACTCAAAAAGGTTAAAAAACCGCTAAGCGGCAGTAATTAATACATAAATAAATAACCAGCCTGATAATTTGGTGGCAACTGATTACTGACAGTAGATAGGACATAAGTCACAGCTCATTGACCTTAATAGAAAGACATCTATTAACTACAATGGGCTTGTGTTAAGTCCACCAAGCTTTCCTAATGCTACATAGCTAAAATTACACAACTGTGAAACAAATTTGCTTCACCTTTTAAGATAATCTCCACAGGTTTTCTTTGTTGGACATACTCAAAGCTAAACAGAAATATGACTCTCAGACAAATATTTCTTTGAGCTCACAGAGTTCTTTCCCTTCCATAAAGCTCAGCTGCTGAAAGAAGTCACCCCAGGGGTTAAAAGGACCAGAAGGACATCTTGAACGCTTTACTATTCAAGCATTCTTGAAAGCAGCAAAGGGATAAAGAGAGTTATTTTGTTTTAATTCTGTTGAGATTATAATACACTGCACCAAAGACTATTCGAGGTCAATGGCAAGAATGTGAAGAAGAAGAAAAAAATCAGAGAAACTGACACTAAAATAAATAAATACATTTATTTGTAACAGAAGCATGCTTTACCACTACAGTGACTGCTAATAGAATATTGTGAACAGTGAAGATGGTCTGTTGCAATCAAATATACAATATGGTAAAATATTCAAAGTGTATTTAGCATACTGAGTGTAGCCACTGAAGCTATTTGTAAGGATTGGAAGTGGCCAAATAATATTAATCAAGTAATTTAATTGAAGAATCTCATAATACCGGTATATTTGAATTAATTGATTTTGAATTAGGTTAAATAGAAACATGGATGTATTTATCCTCCCAGCAGTCTGTGAGCTAGGAAAGAGCCAATACCCTCATTTTACATAATAGGAAATAAAGCACAGAGAAACTCACCTAAGAACAGAACAGGAAACTGTGGCTATGTCACGAACTGAGCTGTGTTCTCTTGAATCCCAATCCAGTGTCTTTCACCAAAGGAGCGCCCTTCCTACCTATTCAATAAAAAAGTCTCCCCAAGCCTAGAGCTCTCCAGTTTAATTCGATTACCACACATGGCAGGCGCAAGGGAATGATGGCAAAGGATACATGAAAACTGAATGGGGAAGCATTTTTAACCCTGCGCTGTGTATCCTGTGACTTGTTTTCCCCGTCTAACTGCCGAAGTGCAACTATGAACATCTTCCTCTGGTTCACAAACCCAAGCCCAGTCTTCTTCCTATGAAACCACCACCCCGGGAAGCAAAGACATCCCCATGATTTGAGGGGGTTTGCTTTTGCTTCTTTCTCTGCTGTGAGCAGATCTTTCTTCTGAGTAGGGGTATGTCTACACTACAGCGCTAATTCGAACTAACTTAGTTTGAATTAGTTAATTCGAACTAAGCTAATTCGAACTAACGGATCCAGACTAAAAAAACTAGTTCGAATTAGCATTTTGCTAATTCGAACTAGCATGTCCACATTAAGTGGACCCTGAACCAGGCTTAAGGATGGCCGGAAGCAGTGCCGGCAGGGCATCAGATGAGGACTTAGAGCGTGGAGCTGCTGCCTCAGGCTAGCCGAGGACTGTGCTTAAAGAGACCTGACCCCCACTCCGGACAGACAGTTCTCAGGGGTGCCCCGCTTGCAAAGCAGTCCTGGCTTGGATTGCCCGGAGTGCCCACACTGGGCACATCACAGCACTCGGCCATCAGCCTGGCTGCACTTGCCGGAGGCTGCCATCTGGGGAGAGGGGACAATTGGGGGGCTGCAGGAGAGCTTCCACCCCCAGAAACCCGCAGAGCCAGCCCAGTCCTCCCCATCGGGGGCTCGTACCCCATTCCTCCCTCACCTCCTTCCACTTACCCTTCCCTAGCCCCCCTTCCTGAAGTACAAAATAAAGAAAACGTGTTGTCAAAAATAGAATCTCTCTTTATTGAACAAAACTCGGGGAGACTGGGAAAAGGAGGTGGGAGAGGGGAAGAGAGAGGGTGGGAGAGAGGAGGGCAACTAAAATGATCAGAGGTTTGGAAGAGGTCCCACATGGAGAGAGGCTAAAGAGACTGGGACTTTTCAGTTTAGAAAAGAGGAGACTGAGGGGGGATAGAATAGAGGTCTCTAAAAGCATGAGTTGGGTGGAGAGGGTGCATCAAGAAAAGTTCTTCATTAGTTCCCATAATAGAAGGACTAGGGGACACCAAAGGAAAGGAATGGGTAGCAGGCTTCCAACTATTAACAGAAAGTTGTTCTTCACAAAGCAAAGAGTCAACCTGTGGAACTCCTTGCTGCAGGAGGCTGTGAAGGCTAGAACTAGAACAGAGTTTAAAGAGAAGTGAGATCAAGTCATGGAGGTTGGGTCCATGCAGTGGTATTAGCCAGGGGTTAGGATTGGTGTCCCTGCCCAAAGCTTGTGGAAGGCTGGAGAGGGATGGCACGAGACAAATGGCTTGGTCACTGTCTTCGGTCCATCCCCTCCAGGGTCCCTAGGGTTGGCCGCTGTCGGCAGTCAGGCTACTGGGCTAGATGGACCTTTGGTCTGACCCAGTACGGCCATTCTAAGCTCAGGGCTCAGGGTCGGGGGTCTCAGTGGACCGCCTTGATTTTCATGCACACCTGTTCCTGGGTGGCCAGGCTGGCAGCTCTCCTGCCCTAGATGGCCACTTTCCTGTGCCTAGTGCGGAGGTCGTGGATGAGGTCCACGATGTCCACACTAGACCAAGCGGGTGCCCACCTCTTGCGGTCCCAGGCAATCTCCCGGGAACCACCAGCCTGGTCCCGGGAAGAGGAGGAGGGCTGGGGGGCATCGGGTGGCTGGCTCGAGGCGTGCCAGGTGCAGGGTCTGCTGGCTGGGTGCTGGCAGGCTTGCACCTGGCACAGGCACCGTAGCCAGCCCGTGCCCCTTTAAGGGCTTCGGGGCCGGGAGGGGGGCAATAGAGTTTCCCTGGTGTTGGCCAGAGTGGCCACCAGGGAAAGCTGGGGAGTGCTAGCCTCCCACTAGTTCGAATTAAGGGGCTACACACCCCTTAATTCGAACTAGTAAGTTCGAACTAGGCTTAGTCCTCGTAGAATGATGTTTTCCTAGTTCGAACTAAGCACTCCTCTAGTTCGAATTAAGTTCGAACTAGTGGAGCGCTAGTGTAGCGCCTATCAAAGTTAATTCGAACTAATGTTCGTTAGTTCGAATTAACTTTGTAGTGTGGACATACCCTAGGCCTGTGCTCTGCAGAGTCCTGGCTCTCCGTAGCTTGCAAATCACAGATGACATCAGCTAAAATCTTCTGTGCTCTGTGTGCACAGGCCTCTCAACACTCCACTTTTTACACAGAGGTAAATGCTAGCATGTCTACAGGTGCTAGCTTCAGTAGTGTTTGTAAGTCCCAGTGGTATACTGGAGATGATGCAAACCTGCATGCCCCCAGCAGTGCAATGGAAGACAATAAATCCTAGGTCTTGTCTTCACTCCATGGAAGATTGATGCTGCCATGTGTAACTGCATAGGAGCCAACTGCAATCCATCCCAAAGCAATGTCTACATTTCCATCCACTCTACATGGTTTACACTGGTCTGTTAATACTCTTGACATGTTGAAATTTGGCACACAAAGTCCCACCCAGCCCAAACTATTTCTTGCACCATCTACTAGTCAATACTGCCTTTATTTTTCTCTTTTAATTTTACAGTGATATTATAAAAACACAATAGAACTAACCCACAAGAATAGATTAAGATAGTCATATTTGAAATAGCTACATAGTGTTTGTTTATATAAACAGCAGGCATGAAAATCCATACCGAACACTTGTCAAATATATCCTTACAGAATCACCTAAGCCAATGAAACTCAGAAAATAAAGTTGTGCCTGGAACTGGTGGTCAGTGAGGCGGTTTGCAATCATGGTCACTCACAGCTCCCAGTGGCTGCGTTCCTGGCCAATGGGAGCTGCGGGAAGCAATGACTTAACCCACAGTTCCCATTGGTGAGGAACAATGAATTGCAGCCACTGGGAGCTGTGAGTAACCGTGCCTGAAGATGCTCAGGTAAATAAACTGTCTGGTGGACCACCAGAGGCTAACCCTGATGAACCAGGTGTGGCTTGTGGGTTGGAGGTTCCTCACCCTTTCTTATGATATTGCTTTATGATGCCTAGGGATAAAGAGATTGATTGATAATTCAGCTTTACCTCTAAAAGCAAATCTACTCTGAAGGTGGCACATAGACACTACATGTCCAGTTAGCATGGCTACAAATAGCAGTGTAGACAATGAGGTGTGGCTTAGGTGAATAGTGTGCCATACGCACCTACACCCTCAGGGTATATACCTCACATGGCTCTCTGCATAGCCAAGCAGTGCCATGTCTAGACTGCTGTTTTGTTAGCAAGATAGTATCCTGCTGCCTTCCTTTGCCAGAGTCCATCACTGCTTCATGTAGCGAAACACTGTAGTGTTTACACAGCCCTTGCGTTTTACTGTGGAACGTAGTTACACATGATTCCCTGTACCTTACATGCCACCAGGCGTGTAAACATAGCCTACATGTCTTTAATTTGGAAAGTTTCGGCCAGTCTCTAGAACATTGCTGCAGTATTCGTTGTAATGTTCGGATATGTATAGTTCTCATTTACACAAATGATTTATAACATTAATGCAAATCTTATTTCTGAGTGTTCTGGACACAGTTTACACAGCGAAGAAGAGTAGATACATCATTCTATTTTACTTCTTCCCACTGCCCACAGCATCCCGATACAGTGCATGAATATCTTATTTGGATTCCAACCCTGTCTACACATCTAAGACCCTCCCAGCTGAAGATGAGCAAGGATATGTAATTGATCTCCATTCACCTACAATGTCTGTGTCCTAATAGGCAAAGGTGAGTGACGGAGATATGTGTTTGCTTTTAGAGGGAGGTAAAAGAGGCATTGATTGCTTTGGAGGAGTACATGATGATGAAAGGTATGAGACAGGAATAAAGCTTGCAAAGTGGCAAGCCAGATCACAGATAAAATTGCCTTCCTTTTACAGAATAAAGAGCAGCAGTTGTGGATTACGGGGGGATAGCTTCTGTGAACAGTTTTTGTGATATAGACCAGAACAAAGCCTGCAATTTTTTAAAGTTTTTTTTTAATTTCTATTGTTCATGGATACTAGTCATGCATTTATGCCTACCTCAAGCTCTGTCTTTGCAGTGCTCCTCCATCTTTATTCCACCGTCCCTCCCCCCTCTTGATTTTTTCTTCTCTCTCCTGCAAAAGACTCCAGTTACAGCCTTCTCTACTCTGTTTTCCCAACCCCCACCACAGATTTCCTTGCCACTGTAGCAGGCCTGCTTTTACTGCCTCTTTCAAAAAATCTGACCTCCAGCCTGTGTTTTCATTGTCTGGCCAGGCTGGAAGAAAGACAGAGGGCAATGAATGTGGTTTAACTAGACCACAACTTTATTCATTTAAAATATCTCGGAATTGCTGGTAATAAACTGTAGCGTGCAGATGATCATTATTTATTTCCTTAATTGCCTGTTTAGGGGGCTGCCATCAGCCCTCCCTCTTCAGAAAGAGGCCCCACTCAGCACATTGCTGGGATTTCACCACCTTCCCCTCCTATGAAGGAGAAGGGGGCTGGGAAAAGAGGGGTTGTTTGCCTTTCTGTTGTACCAAACTTTAGAAGCTACAATCTTCCATTCCCCATTCCTAAGGGATGCTCGCCTCTAAATTCTAAGCCATTTTATCCAGTCACCATATTCCTTTTGTAAAGAGTACCTGCACAGGCACTCTGCCCCATTAGCTACCATCCTAAGTATGTTAACAACTTGCAACATTTCCACCAAAATGCCTATCCAACCAGCTCCGTGGGCCTCTCTGGGGAAGGCAAGAGAAACTACCCCACCACAGCCAACCTGGCAGTCAGAGAAAAATTATTGCTGGACCCTGCCTCCCAGAAAAAAGAGCAGCTAGAATAATGCCCCAGGTGCAGGGGAGGGCAAAATATGGCCCATGGGCCACATTTGGTCTGCCAAGCCACCAGATGCAGCCCTCAGCCCAGCGGGAGCCTCCGCCAGGCTCCCTTGTCTTCCTCACTCCCGTGTGCTGCTTAGAGCAGTTCTCTGAGGCAATGTCTTGCACAAGAAGAGCTCTGGTGCAAGAAGGCAGTGTGGACAGGCAACAGGGGTTTCTTGCGCAAGAAACCCCTATGGCTAAAATGGCCATCAGAGCTTTCTTGCACAAGAGAGCATCCACACTGCCATGGATGCTCTTGCACAAAAGCACATGGCAGTGTGGATGTGCTCTTGCACAAGACCTTTTGCGCAAGAACTCTTGTGCATAACGGTTCTTGCACAAGAAGCCTGCAGTATAGACGTAGCCTGAATGTTGTGAGCCTGGGAGGAGAAGGGCAGAGGTTTTATATGCTGCCCCCACGCCAAAACAATCTTGCAGCTCCCAGTGGCCTGTTTCCACAGCAGCCTGCAGAACCTGCTGGGTTGCTGGCCAGGAGCCACCAAGTTAAACACTTCATGGCCAAAGCATGCATCTGGCACCCCATATTCCTTTTGTAAAGAGTACCTGCACAGGCACTCTGCCCCATTAGTTACCATCCTAAGTATGTTAACAACTTGCAACATTTCCACCAATCTTCTGGCCCACTCCTACATCCCTACCCTTCTCCCAGACACTTCACCCCAATCCATTGCACTCCTTCCTGCAGCTCTCTTCTTGGTCAGAATCTCTCCTGCTCTCATACTCCCTCCTAGACTCTGCACCCTCTTCTGCACCCCAGTCTTCTAACCAAGGTCACAACTCCCTCCTTCACCCAAACTTCCTCCCAGATCCCACACCCCTTCCTGTGCCCCAATACCTTACCTCAAGCTCCCCAACCTCCATCACAGACTCTGCACCTCCTCCATTAATCTCACAGAAAAGGGTAGCCCTTGTCCTCTTACCAAATTCTTGGACTGGTCCTCCATCAAAAATTATTGCTCACCCTTGCCCTAGTGGATCAGGAAGAAACCCAATTCTAGTCTGGTGCTATGGGTGGATGGGTGTTGCAGCCCCATCACAGTGAGAGAGAGCTTCCTAAGAACTGCCTGGAATAGAATTACCACCCTCTCCTCCTGAAGAAGAGGTCTGTTTAGCCTGAAATTTCATCATTGTTACCAACAGAATTTAGTCCCAAAAAAGGTATTACTTCACCCATCTTGACTGCTTCCTCTGGTCACCTGGAAGGTCAGTGCCTCCCCAGAACAGCCACTTCTTGTTTCTCTCTTCTCCATCTACATAAACATTTCCCTTTTTCTGTCACCAACAATAAAGGAGAGTCTTTATAGGGCAACAACCCCTTATCTTCTGTCTAGCCAGACTAACAGCATACCTCATACAGCTGCAGTGAGTGCCTATTTGAGAGGAACAGTAACTTGGTGAATCTCCTTAGTCATGTATGGATGAAGCCAAACCCTACTCAATCAGAAGAAAAGCTCCTACTAACTTCAACATGTTTGGCTCAAGCTCCTATTTAAATAGTTTTTCTCGCCCAAGCTGCTGTGTGTGAACAATCCACACAAACAACTGGAGAAAGGGACCAATGCCAATATTTTTCAAAAGTAGCCTTGAAATTTGGGTGCTGCTCGGCTGACTTTAAGACGTGGTGAACAACTGCAGTGCTCCCTCGCTTGATGAAGTTGCTGCTCAGCATAGTTGAGAAATCAGTGCTGATATGTTTCCAACTGGAACCCAAAAGGTGCTTTTGAAAATGTTGACCTAATGATTGAGATTCTGACACAAATTGAGTAGTATATTACCTCACAGGGCTATGTCTACACTGCACGCTTATTTCAAAATAAGCTATTTTGGAACAGTTATTCCGAAATATCTTATTTCGAAATAGTACATCTACACTGCAGGAAAGCTTCAAAATTAGTCTGAGGTCAGATTCCCTAATGTAGACATGCTATCTCGATTTAGAGCCCCGGGAGGAATAATTTAGAATGGCCCCGGTGACGGGCTATTTTGAAATAGCAGCAGTGTAGCATTTACATATGCCTTCTTTTGAAATAGCTATTTCAGAATAGGCGTTATTCCTCATATAATGAGGTTTACAGATTTCAGAATAAGCTGTCCATTATTTCAAAATTATTTCAAAATAACAGAATGGCTGTGTCAATGCTCACATTGTTATTTTGAAATAACACTTGTTATCTTGAAATAATGGTGCAGTGTAGACACACCCAAAGAGTCCCACCATTAATGGGACCATTAATGACCAAGGTATTACTCAGCACAAGTAAGTGTATTAGAACCTGGTATTATATTGTTTGACAGCACTCATTGCATGGATGTGTAAACTCACAACAAACAAACTGCAACAGAAGAAATACTTTAATTTCTCTATTCTCACTCAACACGTCATCTTAGATGGTCCTATAACAATACAGTAGTAGGTAAAACATTTCAAATTGAAGTATGACTCTTCAATTTTCCAGTTCCTCAAGCATGCTTTATGTGTCTCACAATGGCTTGCTCCCCTTCCTCCCGCACTGCATGTAAATAATGGCTTGGTTCCATCTATTTCATGTTAATACTTAATAACATATTTCTTTATAAATGTTAAAGGAGGCAAAACAGAATGGATGACAAGCAAGGCAAAGATTTTTCTAAAAATCATACTCCCAAATGAAGAATCTGGAAAAATGGAGAAACTAATCAAATTGAACTAGAATTGGAAAACATAGGTATAGCTTTGATTTCCCTACTTTTCTGGTATAGATGCCTCCTTCAATTTAAAAAAGAATATTGACCTCCTCCTGTTATCTTAGAATGTTCTTTGTTTTTCATTTTAAGAAGAAAGTGAAGTAAAAAGGTCTAAATCAGAAACTACATTATGTATTCAAGAAATGTTCTGAAAAAGTCACTTACATTGCTAACATTTTATCATGCATTTGAACCACTTAGTGTGAGATACAAAAGCAGCACATACACATTTAAACAACTTTGCAATTTGTACGTCAAACAGGTAGCAATTGTAAAGAACAAACCCAAACAAAAAAATAAGGAAAATGAATGAAAGGAAGAACATTCAGTCAGAGAGAGCTTTCGGAAAAATTTTAAAACTTTTTAAAAATATATTTCCTGCTTCCAAATACTTTTCAGTGCAATAAGAAATAATTGAGAGGTTGTACCATGCATGATGGTAGGAACTCTATAAAAGGAAGAAGAAAAAAGTGTTAATGTTTAAGGCCCCGATTTTTCTTTCTGTCTTCTCTACAAATTCTCATTGATTTCAGTGGGAGTTCTGCACACGCAGTGACTGCAAGAAGGGCCTCTAATTGCTTGTGTTTTCAAACTGATGGAAAGGCTTTAAAGCTGAGCAATTTCTATTTGTGTTAATGGGAACTGTATAGCCAACAATGCTCATATCATCTTGAGCGTATTCTCCTTGATCTTGTGCTTTTTAGATCGGTCTCTATGGAAGAGCTCTGGCTTTTATTAAAAAGCAATTATGAAATTCATAACTAAACACAATGTTAAAAATATTGTTTAATCTATGTCTTTTTCTCTGACAAGTGTGAAAATGGGTGCAATATGACAGAAGGCTTGCTACAGTAATTGCATGTTATGATTGAATGACACAGAAATATCTGTCTTGCTGAAACAGCTGCTGAAGGTAGGTTGCTCCTGCACAGTTTTAATTTATGTGCCATCTGTTTAGCCATTTATTTACATTTTTATTTAAATGGTTAAGGGATCATTCCTTTTTCCCCTCAGACAGGCACAACCATTTGATGGATTTTTCATATATAGAAGAAACCCCAAGAAAAAATAGTGTGTACATTTGAGATTAGATGATAATGTTGATTATAATAGGATTATGACCATTGATCATTCTGATGGGTAGGTTAGTCATTTTGCTGATGCACCAACTCTGGAGGGGGAAAGCTGGGAGCTCATTACTGAAAAACATGAAAGCTCTTTCTCTCTGACACCCATCCACCCACCACAACAGCTGATATGGGCTTTGACAGACCCACCACCCACATCTCAAAATTTCCATGCTAGCAAGCAAAGGTTAGATTACTTAAGGGGAAACAGTATGTGTCTTCATGATAGTAATTTCCAGTGATTATAGACATATCCTAAAGTGATTGTTTCTCTGGAAGTTATAAATGGCAGGAAAAGAAGTAGTATTCTAATAGATTTTTTTTTTCCAAAAAATAGTGTTTCCAAGACCTAGCCAGAATTTAAGACAGATGCAGGTTTGGCTAGTAAATCAATATAGACTTGAATTTAAATTAAAATTCTGAATAAATTGCAATATAGTACTGTATGACTATATTAATCTTAACTGATTATCAAGGCTTTAATTCCTAGTTGGAGAAATCAAACTGCTGAAGGGAAAGAGACAACAACAAAAAGAGAACCCCCACAAAAGCTAGCCTAAAGTGTGTGCATGCTCATTGTTTTCACATCAGTGGAAACACAATCAGATTACAGCTATATAATAAAAGTCTGCCATGCAATGACACTAATTTAAGGATCTTTGCTCAGTTCTGTTGAAAAATAATTGTAGCTTATTATATCTTGCCCATTTCATATCACATCAGGTTGAAATTTTTAAAATAATAAATTATGGTTCTAAGAATATATGAATTGCCAAACCAGAGCAGACCAAGAGAATTACCAAGCAGAGGAAAGTCCATCCAATGGACCGAATTATCAGTAATAAGGCTCATATTGGATGCTTAATTAGATGGTGAAATTGACCACGCTATACACCAGTGTTTTGCAAAGTGGGCCATGGGCCCACTCTGTGAAAGCTGCTAGTGGACCCGCACTGCTTTACTTACCTAAAAGGTCCTTAGCCTGGCCACAGAGCCTTGTGCCTCCCATTGGGTCCAGTGCGCCATTTCCAGCCACGGAGAGCCCACTTTGAGAAATACTGTTCTATTAAAGACAGTCTCCCTTGCCTTTAACACAGCATTTTCACATCAAAAGCTAAGTAAGGAACATTTCCAGCCCACAAAACTAGTTCACTAGCACCGGTCCAACAATTGATAGGTACTTTTTTTTCTGTTATAAAATACCCAATTTCTGTTATTTCAACTCCAACTCATCATCTGAGGACGTGGGTTTTGCCCAAGAAAACTCATGATTCTATATACTTTTCTTAGTCTCTAAGGTGCCACAGGACTACTGTTCTATTATATTAGCCTCACTATTCACTTTATATGATCCTTAGAGTTTTCCCAGAGTGTGGCTGACTTCATAGTTTCCTTACCAGCACATAGGAAAAAAGTGGATGTTAGAGCCACAAACGACCCAAAATGGGTAATAAACTCTGAGGGCAGTGCCATCTGCCATAGTTCTCCTTATAACTACCCCACTATTGCTGTGCATTCCTAGGGGTGAAGGGGCTTGCTTGATCCCCATCTCACATACTCCCCAGCACAACTCTCAGTTCACTGGGCTATGTCTAGACAGCAGGCTTCTTTCGGAAGAAGAGATCTTCTGGAAAAACTTCTTCTGAAAGAGCGTCCACACTGCAAAAGCGCATCTGCTTTTTCGAAAGATAGCATCCGCACTGAATGGACTTGCATTTAAGCTGTGATTACTATGGGTGGAGTGGCCACCAGGGCACCTTTGCTTTTTCCTTTTTCCTCTTCTTTCGAAAGATCTCCCTCTTCCCTGTCCATACATGTCTTTTTCCGAAAGAGTTCTTTTGGAAAAAGGCTTCTTCATCGTAGAATGAGGATTACCAATGTTGGAAAAACCCCTCTGTTCTTTTGATTTTCTTTGAAAGAATGCAATTGCAGTGTGGAGATAACTCAAGTTTATTAGGAAAAAGAGCTGTTTTTCTGAAAAAAAAAACCCCTCTGTAGTGTAGACATACCCTAGGATAAGAGCTTTCCCATATCCCCTTGTCTATCTTGAGTAAGGCTATGGACTGAGAATGGGAAAATGATAGGTGCCCACCCTGCACTCCTCACCATACTATAGACACAGAATTTTGGATTGTGTATGCTTGAATTTACCTTCTGCCATAAGTGCTGTTAGCTACAAAGGGGCCTCTAGTTCTAGTCTTCTCTGCTCCTCGCTGCTGAAGAACTGTTCTCTGCAGCTGCAATGCTGCCTGCTGATGCAACCTTCTGCTTTTGCCATGAGGAAGCCCCATAGAGTATGTTATTCCTGAAAAGGATGCCTGTGGGGCCCCTCACAATTCCACAAACAAGATGAAAGAAGTCAGCTGCACTGAGGTATTACTCCCCCTTACTCTGTTACAAAATAAGAACAAGGAACAGAGCCACCTTTTTAAATTCTCCTTTAATATACATCCCCAGTCTCTTGGGTCTTACATTTTTTGCCATCCTTCTCTGGATCTTTTTCTACTGTTGTTATGCCCTATTTTATATGAGTAAAAAATGACCCAAAATGAAAGCTTTATTGAAGACATACTTCCATTTTTTAAAAGTTGCTATATTGTTCCATTTTATCCCCTTCTTAACACAGCTTATCATTTTGCTTTCTCATGCAACAATGTTTTCACTGAGCAGTCCACAGTGATTCCTGGATAATTTTCCCCAAAGGAGTTACAATTAATTAAGAACTCTTCCAATGTCATGCCATTTACATGATTCCATTGTAGATTTTGCAATTCTTGTCTATCGCCATTTGAAGTCTCATATAATGTCAATCACTTAGGGTACATCTAGACTACAGGCTTTTGTCGACAGAAGTTTTGTCGACAGTATCTGTCGACAAAGAGCGTCTAGACTACATCCAGTTCTGTCGACAACGCAAGCCACTTTGTTGACATGACAGTGTAGACGCAAGGACAGTGTAGATGCAAAGGACAGTGTAGATGCAATAATGCCTTCTGTCGACAGAACTCTGTCGACAAAAGGCGTTATTTCTTGTAGAATGAGGTTTACAGCCGTCGACAAAACTGCTGAGTTCTGTCGATGTTATGTCGACAGAACTCAGTAGCAGTGTAGATGCAGGTATAGTTTTGTCGACAAAAGTCCACTTTTGTTGACAAAAGTCCACTTTTGTTGACAAAAGTCCACTTTTGTCGACAAAACCCTGTAGTCTAGATACACCCTTAGTCATCAACAAATTAGACCACCTTGTTGCTTAGTCCAGAACTTTGTGAAATACATTGAGCAAAACTGGTCCTAGCACTGATTCCTTTAGTACTCCACTGTTAAACTCCTAATACACTAAGAATTGTTTATTCCCAGTCTTTGTGTCCTATTATTTGATTTTTATAATCCACTACATATAGTAGTTACTAAATTCCCTCAGTAGTTTCTCGTGAGAGATTTTATGAAAAGCCTTTTGCAAGTTTGCTCTAACTTATACCCACTGTTTTCTCAAATCTCCTGCAGAATTCCATTAAAATGAGATACATAATTTCCACATACAAAAAGTAATTCTTCTAATGATTACATCTACAAGTAATTCTTCTAATAATTTGCTCAACTTTTTCCTACCATCACTAAGGTTAAATACTGGTTGCTCTATTATTTATTTAATAGACAAGGGACCATGACCAGGTTCAGTATTTCAATTGGCTAGTTAGACACTGTACTGGCACACAGGAAAATATAGTCCCTGTCTCAAACAGTCCACAAGATAACATGACAAGCAACATATGAAACCCAGAGAGAAAAAAGGAGACTATCAAATATGCACAATTTTATGTACATACACACACTATTTTGTTGTTTCTTTATTGTTTTGTTTTACATGAACATATAAGTAAGAATGAACTTGCCTCACATGCACCTCAGATTAGTCAAGATGCTGGCTGAATTCTTGTTGGACTTATTGCAGAAATGGGTCTTAGGAAGGAATACAAACACCAGATTCTGTGCCGAATTTGAACATGGTATTTGAAGCTTTTACATTTAGCATTTGTATTTGTGTAGGAAAACCGGGCCAATAGTATTGTAAACATTCCAGCAACCTTCACTAACTGTAAGCAGGTGCAAATCACATTTTGGGTCCCCTCCTTCCTGATGCTATATCTTTTACTAATATAAAATACATGCCACTGAGATGCTGAATTATGCAACTGTAGTTACAGAAATTGTTTTTGCTTATGATTTCCTTTGAATCTTTCTGTACTATTGTTTTTTTTTCCTCGCATGTCCATCAACGAGGGATTGATCCAAACCCTATTAAATAAAGGAAAAATATTCTCAATTATTTCGTTTTGGATTTGTCCTGTAGGGTGAAATGCTGGCCCCACTGCAGCCAATACAAGTTCTGCCACTGAATTTGACCCAAAGTGCAAAGTAAATGATGACATAACAAACAGCAATTTTCTGTCAATTCAGACCAAACTTGGCCAAATTCTCTACAAGCAAGAGGAGTTTTTCAAAGTTCTATACCTCTTTGGAAGAGGCAACAAGTGACAAGCTGTTTTTATTGTGGTTTTACAGTGTAAAATACTGTCCATTAAGGACTGAGATGAGGCAGTCCTGGACGGTGGAAAGCCAACATTCATTAAGCATAGCACGCAGTTCCCAAAATCTTTCAAAATGCTCGCTAGCTTTCTGAATGTGACAAAACCTGCTGAATTATGTGCTGAAAACATTCCAGTAGTTTTAAAAAGTGCCTTTGATGTCACAGGAGTGTGAAGCTTTTCTATTTCCCAGAAAAATGGTTGAAGCTTTCATTGAGATAATTAACAGCCCCTACTGAAGATCAGAGTTTCATTCTCAAAATGTTAATCAAAATGCAGATAGAATGACCCAAACCAACATGTTAATATATTTTTTCATCCTCAGGAGATAATTTCCCTGCAAAAACATAAGGTGATGGAAAATAGTTTCACTAGAAGACACCCCACAAGGATCTAGCCCACAACGTTAGCTATCCCTCTGAAAATGAAAATGATCAATTGTTTCTACAGTAACATTCCTGATTTCTGGTAAGCCCACTTTGACAAATGAAACAACACAGCATTTGCACAGATCATAAATACATGCTCTAGTCAACTTTCAAGAATATGAGACGTAAGTCAATTTGTTTACATTCCATATCAACAAAATCATCTGTCACTGGTTTTGTCTCTAATTGGTTCAATGTGAACAGAACCAACAAGTCACGTTTCACTCCAATAATGTTAGGAAATACATTTTGGCTGATTTTTTTCAAGCCTAAAGTCAGTCAGTGAAATCCGTATTTGAGGGCCTCAGTGTTGAATCTATGATGTGAACTTGGAAAGGCTGCAACAAATTCCCAGTTGATAAAGCTTTCCCATCGTAATGAGAATGACGTTCACAATATCAACTAACCTCCTCTACTGTATTGAGTCACAACACAAATTTCTTATCTTAGCTTTTTACAAACCAGAAAAGGAGTGGGACCAGAGTCTCTGAAGTCTTTGAGGAACTCAACTACTTCCAATCTATTCTATATGACGTGATCAAACACTGTACGACAGACCTCAGTACAAAATCCTGAGTTCAGGCAAGGTATTCAGCATGGCAGACACCTGTAACTGTGTAGAACAATTTGTAGGATAGATATTTGAATGCCCAGGTTTTCTGAAGTGTTAGGCACCCACACCCCAAAATCCATTCTCTTAAACACTATTATATACAACCTTCACCATGAGATAGCTTTGCAGATCATACAATTTAAATGTTTATAGTACACCTAAAGAAACCATTTAGTGTTTACAAAAAAGAAAGGAAGGATATTTTTAACAACAAGCACCAGAACAGAGGTCAAAAACTTCAGACTTAATTTGCATTTCATTATGAGATGCTCCCAGGTGCAAAAATTAAAATGCTTTGTTTTTGCTGCCCTGATCTTCATTAAAAATTCAATTTCTATTTGCATACTTGCAGAAATGACATCCTCCTGTACACTCATTTGTGGTTGGGAAAAATTTTCTGAGCTTATCCTACTGGGATCTAATTACAACAGTTTAATTCCTTTCTTTTTTAAAAAAAAATAAACACTTGTAGACTCTCTCCTTCACTGTTGTTTTTTTTCCTGGAGAAGGCACCTGGTATTGTTTCAGAAAGCTTTCCACATTAGGTATGGTCTGTTAAAGAGACAGAGAATTCACAGTGGACAAATAATCTCAAGTGCTTTAAAATAATCCAAATAAGCAACTCCTTCAAAGAACATACTCCCTCTGCATGTAATTTACTGTCGCTCCAGCAGCTCAATCAGTTAGCCAAAATTCTGAGCATTGTAGGGTTGTCACCATTATGACGAGAGAGCTGAGATACAAGTATAGTAGATTTGTCTTCTAATTTTGCTTGTTTACAAAAAGTGTCCACAAATTTCTGTTTTCTTGAACACAGTAGAAGCAAACATCAGACATCCCCAAGTCTGCCATGCCAGTGAACTATGGACTCAAGAAGCTCCATTCTTCTGTCACATGCATAATTTCTCCTCCTAGCTTTCTCTTAACAACATGCATACAGCCTGCTTCCAATATTCTAGCTCATGTTTATAGCCAGGGAAGCCATAGAGTCCCCATGGTATGCTATGTAGCCTATTCTCTTAGGAAACCTCCCCCACCATTTTCTATAGCTATTTTTACTACATAACAAGTTTGATTACTACTCCTCAACACACGTTTTGGCTTTAATGAGATTTGTCATTGTCTCTGTACCTAAGACTCATCCAATGACAGCCTTTAGCGTCTTTCGGGATAATGTTATATTGTCAACCCTTAACTTCTTGTAGAAAAACAAGATTTTGTAAAGCTCCTTACCCTTGTAATACAATTACTAAGACCCAGACTTTAAAAGCTATTTAGGGGTTGTGGAGCTGACTTGTAGGCTCCTAAATCAGTTAGGCATTGCAATTGTAGTGCTGTAATATGTTTAAACATTAGGCTTTACATTAAATAGTGCGTTGCTACACATATATAGTCTCTTTGACCATAACAGAACATCCTCTAGTAAGGTTCTACTCACTATGAATAACATTGGCATAATCATGCCCCCAAACAAGATACAGCAGATGTAACAGATGAAAGTTTACATACCTACCTTCAATAGACAGACTCATACACCTGAACACCAGAAGGGATGGACCATTGCCTCTCCTATAATAGTCTCATAACTGTAACTGTGCTACTGAAATATTCAAATCACGATATAAAGATTTTAAGTAAATGAAAATCCATTTACTCTAATTTAAGCCAGCAAGTGATATGTGCCCCATGCTGCAAAGGAAGGTGGAGGGAAAAACCTGGTCTTGGCCCATCTGATATGGGGGGAAATTTCTTCTCAACTCCAAATACGATGATGTGTTGCAACTGAGCATATTAGCAAAATCCACCGGCTAGACATCTGGGGAAGAATTCTCAGTAGTAACTCAGACTTTCTCCACCTAGCGCCCCATCTCTGGCTATACAGCAAATGCAAATTGGCCACATTCTATTGTAGGCGATCTCGTCACATCATCCCCCAAATCTTACCAAGTTCAGTTTTGAAGCCCCCTAATGCTCCTCTTGGGAGGCTGCTGTAGAAATTCCATCCTCTGATGGTGAAATTGTCATCTAATTTCAAACCTAAATTGTTGATAGTCAGTTTATGTCTATTTGTTCTTGTCTCAACACTGGCATTTAAACAACTCTTCTCACACACTCAACTCCCCATGCACCTGCCCTCTACCAGACTTCTGCAGCTCTCTGCTTTCAGGCTGCAACAATATATAAAAAAGCCCTCCAGGTGCTTAGCCGTCACTGGAAGGTAGCATCAAATGGAGGATCAAAATCAGCAATGGGTCAAAGCTAGCAAAAAATGAAAAGTTATTGTTATCGATTAGACTCACATTTCAGGGTTCTACTTCCCAAACCTATATAAAATTTAAATGTCTGTGATGAGGGTGTTTTCACAGACTAAGCTTTGTCACCTTAAGACATCACCTATAAACGGAGAAAACTTTGGATTTTCCACTGCCATATTCTGTACTATAGACATGATCTTCTCCCTTCCTCCCTCCCTCCCTATAGTTTAATTTTAGCTCCTCTTGCCCCTGCTGCCAAAAATAGTTTTGTAAGAATAGGTTAATGCTCTACTACCCTATTTGCATTTGCAGCTTTCAGAGATCAAAAACATCACAGAAAAGGTGCTTCCCCATTTGGCTGGCTCTAGGAACCAGAATATCGCAGGTTATTCAGAATTCCCCACAGGAATAGTATCATGATGTGGTGTTTGGCAGGTCATCAAACTGACAACTGTCAGCGTTTTAGGTCAACAAATATATATTCTACATTCAGAATCAAATATTACATGAATTGTAGCAATCTATAAAGTGTTAAAAGAAGAGACGCAGACGTATAATACTTTGTGTTATGTAATAAGCACAGAACTGAAAATCCCATGCCTACATGCCCAGTGAATGTTATTAGGTCATTCTTCTTTGAGAGCTGAGGGGAATATGTGGGCACGAGATGAAAAATAAGAATCTAGTTATGCTACTTTTGTAGAATGCCACCATTACTGGCTTTTCCACTGTGTTGCATTAGTATTACTACTATCCTTGGCCAAAGATATGGTTGACTTAATGACAGCAGGTGAGTGGAGGGACAAGAGAGGATTAACAGAAAATAATAAGGATTTTGCATGCTGTTCCTTATTCTTTGACTATGAAGCTGGTACACCTTTCTTTTTTCCACTGGCACTGAGGAAGAAGCAACTCACCTGTGGTTCTTCCCTTTGTGAACTGTGATAAGCTGGTGAACAGTGACATAAAACATCTATTTAAAATAATTTTAAATCTATGCTCCCAAGCACTTGCAATGGCTCTATGATTGATACCGTCTGCAAACCTTATGTGTGTGCTATCTATCCCATTATCTGAAAAATAGTTCATGAAGATAAGAACATAAGAACATAAGAACGGCCATACTGGGTCAGACCAAAGGTCCATCTAGCCCAGTATCCTGTCTACCGACAGTGGCCAACAGAGAGGGTGCCCCAGAGAGGGTGGACCGAAGACAATGATCAAGCAGTTTGTCTCCTGCCATCCCTCTCCAGCCTCTGACAAACAGAGGCCAGGGACACCATTTTATCCCCTGGCTAATAGCCTTTTATGGACCTAACCTCCATGAAAATATCTAGCTTCTCTTTAAACTCTATTATAGTCCTAGCCTTCACAGCCTCCTCTGGCAAGGAGTTCCACAGGTTGATTACATGCTGTGTGAAGAAGAACTTCCTTTTATTAGTTTTAAACCTGCTACCCATTAATTTCATTTGGTGTCCTCTAGTTCTTCTATTTAGGGAACTAATAAATAACTTTTCTTTATCAGCCCTCTCCACACCACTCATGATTTTATAGACCTCTATCATATCCCCCCTCAGTCTCCTCTTTTCTAAACTGAAAAGTCCCAGTCTCTTTAGCCTCTCCTCATATGGGACCCGTTCCAAACCCCTAATCATTTTAGTTGCCCTTTTCTGAACCCTTTCCAAGGCCAAAATATCTTTTTTGAGGTGAGGAGACCACATCTGTACACAGTATTCAAGATGTGGGTATACCATAGTTTTATACAGGAGCAGTAAGATATTCTGGGTCTTATTTTCTATCCCTTTCTTAATAATTCCTAGCATCCTATTTGCCTTTTTGTCCGCTGCTGCACACTGTGTAGAAGTTTTCAGAGAACTGTCCACGATAACTCCAAGATCTCTTTCCTGATTTGTTGTAGCCAAATTAGCCCCCATCATACTGTACGTATAGTTGGGGTTATTTTTCCCGATGTGCATTACTTTACACTTATCCACATTAAATTTAATTTGCCATTTTGTTGCCCAGTCACTCAGTTTGGTGAGATCTTCTTGGAGTCCCTCACAGTCTGCTTCTGTCTTGACTATCCTAAACAGTTTTGTATCATCTGCAAACTTTACTACCTCACTGCTTACCCCTTTCTCCAGATTATTTATGAATAAGTTGAAAAGGATTGGTCCCAGGACTGACCCTTGGGGTACAACACTAGTTACCCCTCTCCAATCTGAAAATTTACCATTTATTCCTAACCTTTGTTTCCTATCTTTTAACCAGTTCTCAATCCAAGAAAGGACCTTCCTTCTTATCCCATGGCCATGTAATTTACACAAGAGCCTTTGGTGAGGGACCTTGTCAAAGGCTTTCTGAAAATCCAAGTATACTATATCTACTGGATCCCCCTTGTCCGCATGTTTGTTAACCCCTTCAAAGAACTCTAAGGGTATGTCTACACTACCCTCCTAGTTCGAACTAGGAGGGTAATGTAGGCATACCGCACTTGCAAATGAAGCCCGGGATTTGAATTTCCCGGGCTTCATTTGCATAAGCGGGGAGCCGCCATTTTTAAAACCCCGTTGGTTCGAACCCCGTGCAGTGCGGCTACACGGGGCACGAACTAGGTAGTTCGAACTAGGCTTCCTAGTTCGAACTACCGTTACTCCTCATTTCACGAGGAGTAATGGTAGTTCGAACTAGGAAGCCTAGTTCAAACTACCTAGTTCGTGCCCCGTGTAGCTGCGTTGCACGGGGTTTGAACCAGCGGGGTTTTAAAAATGGCGGCTCCCCGCTTATGCAAATGAAGCCCAGGAAATTCAAATCCCGGGCTTCATTTGCAAGTGCGGTATGCCTACATTACCCCGCTAGTTCGAACTAGTGGGGTAGTGTAGACATACCCTAACAGATTAGTAAGACAGGATTTCCCTTTACAGAAACCATGTTGACTTTTGTCCAATAAATTATGTTCTTCTGTTCCTCTGTTCAAGATATTGAACAGAGCGGGACACAGGGACCACACTCAACTGCTGGCAACCATCTCTGGCAATGGTTTGCCAATCGTTTAAGCACCCACTCCCATCTTACAGTAGCTTTCTCAAAGTGATATCTCCCTAGTTTGTTGATGACAAGGCAATATCAAAAGCTTTACTAAAGTCAAGAAATACCACATCTACCACTTACTCCTTCTCCACAAGGGTTGTTACCCTGTCAAAGAAAACTGGTAAGTATATTTGACATGATTTGACACAATTTGTGCTTGACAAATCCATGCTGATTATTACTTAGCAGCTTACTAGCTTCTAGGTGTTCGGAAATTGATTTCTTGATTATTTGTTCAATTTATTTGTTTATTACTGAAATTACGCTGACTGGCCTATAATTCCCCCGGTTGTCCTTATCGCCTTTTATATAGATTGGTACTCTGTGGGTGCATCTATACTGCAGGGCTTAACTTGAAATCAGCTATGCAAATTGAGCTATGTCAGTTGTATTTCTTGTTTCAAAATAGGAAGCATCTACACATAGCACTTATTTCGAAATAGAGCACTCCTCCTTCGACTTCCCTTACTCCTCATACAATGAGGGTTACAGGAGTTGGAATAAGAAGTCCTTCAGCATGGCAGTATTTTGACACTATTTCGAAATAACTGCCTGATGTCTAAACGCAGACTAAGTTTTTTGGAATAGCTCTAGTTATTTCAAAATAGTGTTGCAGTGTAGAGGTACCCGATTTGCCCTCTTGCAGGTCTCTTTAATTTCTCCCTCTTCCATTTGTTTTCAAAGATATCTCCTCAGTCAGCCCGCTGAGTATTCTAGGATGTATTTCATCAGGCCATGCCGACTCAAAATCATCTAATTTTTCAAAGTAATTTTTATTTTGTTCTTTCCATATTTTAACCTCAGACCCTATCACATTTTCAATATATTAGACCTCTTATTGCCGCTAAACTTTTTGTGTGAAAACTGAAGCAAAAAAGTCATTGTGCACCTCTGCCATTTTCTCATTTTCAGTTATTGTCTTCCTCATTGAGAAATTGCCTACCCTGTCTTCCTCTTACTTCTAATGTATATGTAAAAAGGTTTTCTTTTACCCCTTATATTTCTAGTTAATTTAATTTCATTTTGTACCTTGGCTTTTCCAATGTTTGTTTCTATTTGTTTATGCTGTTTGTTTACATTCATCCTTTATTATTTGACCTAGTGTTCACTTTTTGTAGGACACTGTTTTGATTTTTGAAGCAATGAAGATCTCCTGGTGAATCCAGGATGGTCTCTTGCATACTTCCTATCTTTCTATACTGTAAGAAGTTTGCTTATGTGCCTTTAATAATGTCTTGTAAAAAAACCTGCCAACTATCTTAAACTGCTTTTCCCCATAGACTTGCTTACCATGGGATCTCAGCTACTCACTCCTTGAGATTGCCAAAGCCTGCCTTCATGAAATCCATAACCTTTATTCTGCTGTTTTCCCTCCTACCATTCATCAGAATCATGAACTCTGCCATTTCATGACCATTTTCACTTAAGTTACCCTATATTTTCAAATTCTCAACCTTATTTGTCAAAATCAAATCAAGAATAGCATCTCCCCTAGCTGCTTGCTCTGCCTTCTGAAATAGAAAAATTGTTTCCAAAGCATTCAAAGAACTTGTTGGATAATCTGTTCCTTGCTGTATTATTTTTCAAAAGATATCTGGGTAATTGAAGCCTCCCATTACTACCAAGTCCTGTACTTCAGAAGTTGATTTTAAAAGCTTCATCTACACCTTCTTCATGGTTAAGTGGCACCCAGTAGGCCCTTTCCATTAAATCACCCTGGTTTTTTTATTCATTTTATCCTTACCCAGAGAAGTTGTCTTCAATTTCCATTTCAACCTCAGCCCAAGCATATACATCTGTATTACACAAGGCAATACCTCCTCCCTTTTTCCCTGTACCTCCTCATTCCACAAGGAGTAACAGTTAATCCAAACTAAGAATTTAGTTCGGATTAACTTTAAACTGCTGCGTGTAGCTGCGGGCAGTTCGTTCGAACTAAGGGGAATTTAAAAATGGCAGCCGGCCAGGAACATGCAAATAAAGCCCGGGATATTTAAATCCCGGGCTACATTTGCAACTCTGGTTGCCTGATTTGCCTACCTAACTCGAATTAACAAGCTAGTGTAAACATACCCTTCCTGAGTAAGCTACATCGTTCAATATCAATATTCCCATAATGCGATCTCTGTGATGCCACCAATGTCATAGCTGAACATATGATAGGTACAATATAAACTATGATTACATATCAGAGGGATAGCCGTGTTAGTCTGAATCTGCAAAAGCATCGAGGAGTCCTGTGGCACCTTATAGACTAACTGAAGTGTTGGAGCATAAGCTTTTGTGGGGGAAAAAAAAGCTTTCGTCATGCATGCATCTGGCGAAGTGGGTCTTTGCCCATGAAAGCTTATGCTCCAACACTTCAGTTAGTCTAAAAGGGTATGTCTACACTACAAAGATAATTCGAACTAACAGACGTTAGTTCGAATTTACTTTGATAGGCGCTACACACGCGAACCGCTAGTTTGAACTTAATTCGAACTAGGTAAACCTCATTCTACGAGGACTAAGCCTAGTTCGAATTAATTAGTTCGAATTAAGGGCTGTGTAGCCACTTAATTCGAACTAGTGAGAGGCTAGCCCTCCCCAGCTTTCCCTGGTGGCCATTCTGTGGCCAAGACCAGGGAAATTCTTCTGCCCCCCTCCCAGCCCCGGAGCCCTTAAAGGGGCATGGGCTGGCTACGGCACCCAGCCAGCAGACCCTGCACCTGGCACGGCTCGAGCCAGCCATCCGCTGTCACCCAGCCCTCCGCCTCTTCCCGGGACCAGGCTGGCAGCTCCTGGGAGCCTGCCCAGGTCCGCAAGAGGCGGGTGCCCACCTGGTCTAGTGCAGACATCGTGGACCTCATCCACGACTTCCGCACTAGGCACAGGAAAGTGGCCGTCTAGGGCAGGAGAGCTGCCAGCCTGGCCACCCAGGAGCAGGTGTGCTTGAAAATCAAGGTGGTCACTGAGACCCCCGACCCTGAGCCCTGAGCTTAGAATGGCCGTACTGGGTCAGACCAAAGGTTCATGTAGCCCAGTAACCTGTCTGTCCACAGCGGCCAACACTAGGGACCCTGGAGGGGATGGACTGAAGACAATGACCAAGCCATTTGTTTCGTGCCATCCATCTCCAGCCTTCCACAGAGGCCAGGGACACCATTTCTGCCCCCTGGCTAATACCACTCCATAGACCCAACCTCCATGACTTGATCTCACGTCTCTTTAAACTCTGTTCTAGTTCTAGCCTTCACAGCCTCCTGCAGCAAGGAGTTCCACAGGTTGACTATTTGTTTTGTGAAGAAGAACTTTCTGTTGTTAGTTTGAAGCCTGCTACCCATTCATTTCATTTGGTGTCCTTTAGTCCTTATATTATGGGAACTAATGAAGAACTTTTCTTTATGCACCCTCTCCACACCACTCATGTTTTTATAGACCTCTATCATATCCCCCCTCAGTCTCCTCGTTTCTAAGCTGAAAAGTCCCAGTCTCTTTAGCCTCTCTTCATATGGGACCTGATCATTGGACGTGATCCAAACCCCTGATCATTTTAGTTGCCCTCCTCTCTCCCACCCTCTCTCTTCCCCTCTCCCACCTCCTTTTCCCAGTCTCCCCGACTTTTGTTCAATAAAGAGAGTTTCTATTTTTGAACACACATGTCCTTTATTTTGTACATCAGGAAGGGGGGCTAGAGAGGGGTAAGTGGAAGGAGGTGAGGGAGGAATGGGGTACGAGCCCAGATGGGGAGGACTGGGCTGGCTCTGCGGGCACGTAGGGGTGGAAGCTCTCCTGAAGCCCCTGGATTGACCCCCCCCTCCGGATGGCAGCCTGCGGCAAGTGCAGCCGAGTGCTGTGATGTGCCAAGTGTGGGCACTCAGGGTTCTCCAAGCCAGGACTGCTTTGCAAGCGGGGAACCCCTGAGAACTGTCTGTCCGGGTTGGGGGTCGGGTCCCTTTAAGCAGAGCCCTCGGCTAGCCTGAGACAGCAGCTCCACGCTCTAAGTCCTAACCTGATGCCCTGCCGGCACTGCTTCCGGCCATCTTGAACCTCGGTTCAGGGTCCACTCAGTGTGGACATGCTAGTTTGAATTGGCAAAATGCTAATTCAAACTAGTTTTTAAGTCTAGATGTGCTAATTCGAATTAGCTTAGTTCGAATTAACTAATTAGAACTAAGTTCGAATTAGTGCTGTAGTGTAGACATACCCTAAGGTGCCACAGGACTCCTCGCCGCCTATGATTACATAGTTAACAACTGTGTCATTAGGTGGACAGGATGCTGCACCAGTCTGCCCAACTAAGTAGTCAGACAGCCCTCCCTCCTCAAGACCAACTTCCATAAAAGGGCCAATGGTTCTCTCTTCTGTTGGGCTAGACAAAGTTCTACAACCAGTGCCACCAACTTTGAGGCTGTGTGTTGAGAAAAAGGGCAATGGGGAATACAACACTGAGGTGGAAACTATGGCTTGATTTCATGGGGACAGGGTGCTCAATCTGGTTTAACCATAGCTTTAAGGATCTGCCAGGCCTAAGAGAATTTTTGAGTGATGCAAGGCTCACATAATGGCTCTAAACCCCCACCCCTCCTAATCCCTGGAGTTCAGTGTGCGCTTGGGGTAAAAGGAAAGTGACAGGAGCAACGTGTCCCCCACCCAGCAAACCACTGGTTCCCAGAACAATTTTTAGGGGCTATGGGCAGCTGGTATAAGTTAAAACAGACCCAGCATATGGGGTCTACAAAGGTCTCCCTTGCTTCTCATCAGGCCTGCCAACAGAGGGGAGTATAGGGGACAAATACCATGCGGCCTGGCAATTTAAAAGGGCCCAGGAGTCCTGGACACTGCCACAGTAGCTCTGCTGAAAAGCATCTTTTGATGGAAAGATACTTTTGATATGCCCCGTGCAGGTTGTGCAATGGGGTTACTTGGCCCCAGAACATGCATTGAAAGCATCTTTCAATCAAGAGATGCTGTAGTGGCTTTCTCTAGAGCAGGCAGGTTGGGTCTAGGGAGAGAGAGAAGGAGGGGGAAGGACAGGGGTGGGGTTGGCCAGCCGAGGGTCCTCTGGCACCTTTAGGGGTGGGCACTTGGGGTTTCCTCTGGGCAGAGCAAGGGCTTGTAGCCCCAGCCAAGGGAGGGGGCAAAGGACCATTGATTTATGTTCTGGGCCCCAAATTGCTATAGGTGAGCTTGCTCCTCATCTGTGTCTTCAGGAAGGGGAATTCATTCATCAACTCATTACAAAACTTATGTGTGAACAGAAGATGAAGCAGAAACTGCACACACACACACACACACACACACACACACAAACACACAGAGAGAGAGAGAGACAGAGAGAGAGAGAGAGAGAGAGAGAGAGAGACGTGCTCCACTTCTTTATGTTTCACATTTTAAGAGTTAGCTTAAAATTGCAACTTCAGGCAGAGTCACAGAAAGTTGCCTTCTCTCCTAGTTCAGACCTTAAGCAAGATAACAGGAGATAGAAGGTTTACTTCTGAAATAAACATTTGTGATATGAAGAAAAGAAAAAAGAGAGCCAGAGAGATAGCTCTGGGTCTCAAAAACTGGAATTATTAGTGGTAGTGAGTCAAGGAGCAGTTTAATAACAGTACAATTGCTTTTTTTTCCAATTAAAAAGTTGATACAGTATGTCGGCCCATCATCCAGTTGTTAAGACTCAGCATTTCCTATGCAGAACTGAAAGCAATTTTTTTTGTAAATATAATACTTTCTTCTCTATCAAGGAAACACTCTGTGAAAAATGAACTTTTTGATACTACTTTCAGGTGATTAAAACTGTTCATCTTTTCAAATCTATAACATTTTTTTGAAACTATGTTAATCTTAGAGAATGTTTGCACGTTTATTAAAATTCCTGAATTTTTAATCTGTTTTTTATCAGAATCTTATCAAAATCATTAAAAAAAAATCAGTGAACTGAAAACTCAGTTTTCAGTGAAAAAGCCACATTTTTAACAAACTTTTATAATTATTTCAAAAAATCTATAGAAAAAACATTAATGAAAATCTCATTGAAAATACAGATATAATACTGCAGAAAATTTCATAAGTAACAGGGCAAATTGATCCATTTTGAACACTACAACATGGAAATAATGTCAACATTTTCATTTTTTTCCAAAACCATTTTCTCATTTTTTAGTCACAATATTTTAATGACATAATAATGACTGTCCTTGTGCTTTTCTATTACAATACAGTTCAGATGCCACACGGAATCATGACTATAGTGGAATGCACTGTACTAAGACAAAGTCACATTCTCTTTCTCCAGGAACCTATCATGCTTGGAAAAATGATTTTAGAACCCAACAGACTTGTATCAGGTGTTTCACAGATCTATCCTTCTCCAAATTTGCCATTTCTAACCTAGGAAGAAAAGAATTCTGCTTGCTTTAGGAATTTAGCACTGAGTCACTTAGGAATCACATTGGTGTCAACATTTACACATTATTTAATTCCTGCATATTGCTTTTAGGAGGCATTAGGTGGTGTTTTGACCTGAGCTTTCTTTGCTATGAAGATGATGCCCAAATCTGTGCGGAGGGGGGAAGAGGGGTTTCACCAACTGCTTCATGTGCCACAGGACTCCTCGTCGCTTTTGCTTCATGACTGTCTGTCAAGAAATTGATTATGCCAAGAGCACACTAGGATTGAGTTGCGGGTAACAACTCAAAATAGATTACATTCATTTCTTAAGTTTGCAGTTAAGAGAGCAATATCACTGCTATCAGCTTAGAAAAATTGCCAGTCAAGTCAGGCATGTCCTTTATCCATCCAATCACACAACATTCAGCATGAGTAGATTTATGTATAGCAAAACTCTTCATGCTATTTGCCCTGCCCATCTTCTCCAGGATACTCGGTACACCATTTTACCTGAAAACATTCTCTGTAAGTGGACCCAGAACACATCAATGAACACTTCCCATTACTAACTCCTTTTAACCTAGTAATCTTGTGCTGTACTCTTATTATATTAACCACTAACATGCCAATGTTCAGATTTTTTTCATATGTCAGCCCTTCGTTGTAAAGAAACTTGTGCCAAACTATTCCCTATGCTCTCTCTCCCCTACATAGCTAAAAATCAGTCTCTTGTCCTCTATTTCTAGACTGCTATTTCCCCCCGAAAGTTCAACTTTATTTTACTGAAAATCAAGCATTTGGACACGACAGATCAGTCTGTAAAATGTTAATCTTCAAATGAGAAATTTTCAGAAACTCTTGGCAGTCTTTCAAAAGAAAAATGAATAAAAATAAAGATAAATAGAAAATAAATACAAGTAAAAATAAATGCATATTGATAGGAAGACCTACATGAATTTGATTTAAAATACTTTCACATAAGAAAATAAACAATAGTGAGGAGCACTTTTAAGACTGATTTAAAAACACCATAGTGTAGGCGTTTACAAAACTATAGATAGATCATGGTATTATTTATTATTTTATTTCAGTAGGGCCTAATAGCCTCATTGTACTATAAAAACAGAATCTAAGAGACAGCCCCTACCTCAAAGAGTTACCAATCTATCATTAAGATAAGAAACAAATGTATTAGATAAACAATAGGAGAGAAATGGAGAAGGGTGAAGATAAGAGGGAAGAAATCATGAGGTTACAAAGGTCATTAAGGCTTACACAGTTCACTTGTATAAAATATGCTGATTTCAAATTTATTCAGCATTTTTTTTAAGTTTCGCTTATGCTGATTTAAAATTTATTTTATTTTGTTATTTTTAAAGCCTCTGCCTAATTTTGTTTTATCTCCTTAAATATTCCCATATTTATTAGTAGTAGTATTTGTAGTGGAGCACATTTTTAATCTTTTGCATGTGTTCAGCAACTTAAGATGTTTGCATGATATATCATTCTGAAACTCAGACTGCATTGTATTAGGAAAAACAAGATCTGTTATTAGGATTTATATATATCAGAAGTGATGTTTACTTGATTGATAACAGACGAAAATGCTACATATAAGTTTAATGTACGGTTAATAATGATATAACAGTGTGTCATGCAGTCTGGAGTGGTTTACAACGGTAAGTGCCAAATTCTGGTCAAAAGCTTCAGGGGGTAGCCGAGTTAGTCTGTACAGGATAAACTTAAAAAACAACAAATAGTCTGGTAGCACTTTAGAGACTAACAAAACATGTAGACAGTATCATGAGCTTTCGTGGGCACAGCCCAAAGCTCATGATACCATCTACACGTTTTGTTAGTCAGACTATTTGTTGTTCTTTAAGTTAATTCTAGTCAAACTGTCAGAAAACAGGACAGATACCCCATTCCATAACTTTATCATTACATTTTACCAAGCTAGTAACAAATGAGGCCTCCTGGACTACTAAATTAATTTTACTATGTAGTCATGGATAGCACCCTTAGTTGAGCCATCTAGACAAACTGGATTCTGTGATAATGATCCCTATACCAAATATCATATTACTTTAGGTTTCTCCCAGTCCCAAGAGTCAGTCACTTACCCCAAGTCAATGGATAGTTTCGATCTCACACCAAAAACAATGCATGTAGCCAATTTCTCTAGTAAACTAACTAAAAGTTGATTAGCTAAGAAAAAGAAATGAGAGTCATTGAGAGGCTAAAGAAGGCTAAATACATTATATGTGAGTCCAAGTTTGCAAGTCTAAACTGACAGCAGAGATGTAGTAATCTACAAGTTTTCCATAAGTCTCCCATGGTTCCCAAAATAACTTTGGCAACCTCTATCTGGTATTTAGAATGATCCCTGAAAGTATCCAAACAGCTTAACAATACAAGTTCATTCCCTTGATGCATTCTTCTACTTGTTTTCCATAGAAAGAAATCTGGCAAGTGTTTCCATCCCAGCATGGGCGCTTCCTTTATTGATGAAATGCAAACTGAGCTTGTGAATTTCCACCGTTGAACACAATGTGACACATGCTTGGAAATTAACACCTTTTTAGATTTCCAAGGCTCTAATATCATGGGATGGGTAAACGTAGTGTAAACACAATGGCTGTGTCTACACTGGCATCCCTTCCGGAAAAGGGATGCTAATGTAGCACTTTGGAATAGGCAAATCCGCGGGGGATTTAAATATCTCCCGCGGCATTTGCATTAACATGACTGCCGCTTTTTTCCGGCTTGGGGAAAAGCCGGAGAAAAGCGCCAGTCTAGACGTTATTCTCTGGAAAATAAAGCCTTTTCCGGAGGATTTCTTATATTGAAAGTAGGAATAAGAAATCCTCCGGAAAAGGCTTTATTTTCCAGAGAATAACGTCTAGACTGGCGCTTTTCTCCGGCTTTTCCCCAAGCCGGAAAAAAGCGGCAGTCATGTTAATGCAAATGCCGCGGGGGATATTTAAATCCCCCGCGGATTTGCCTATTCCAAAGTGCTACATTAGCATCCCTTTTCCGGAAAGGGGTGCCAATGTAGACACAGCCAATGTGATAGCCAGAAGCAATCCTTCATTAGTTTTCATGAAGTTTATGCATCTAGTACATACACATTTTAATGCTGACCTCCAGTTATCTAATTATAGGCATATATATTGTAATGCAATAATAAACAACAGGCTACATGTAAGTAAAGACAATAACATTAACATTTCTTTGATATTCACACACAAGTGAATTGGTCTACGGCTTTGATCTGAGCTGACCGGCCAATGTCACATAGTGTTCCATTCTCTGTTCCAAAGTTGTAAACTTGAGGGGAGATGCAGAACTGGAGTGCAGACCAGAAATATGAGTAGTTGACTGACTCCCCCCATTTTTCAACCATTGGTATGCAGGCATTTTTTAGACTGTCATGCTAAAATACAATGTACTGCAACATGTTCAGTAATATCCCCGGAAACCCAAAGATTAAAAAGTTACTTACATCTGAACTGAGTTGGGCATGCACAGTGATGTAAGTATTAGCAGGAGGAATAAAAGCAGAAGTTGTAGCCTATCCATTACACATGGTAGTTGTAGTAGTTCAGAACAGCAATAAAGTATATTCAGTATTCACTGGTGTGGTGTCCTGATAGGTCTCCTGTTCCATCAGGGATGAGAAACATTCGGCTGCATGCGTTTTCATATGCTCCCTCAGTATATCATGCCAGCTCTGTGCAGGTAGCTAACATAATAGACTTTACGAGAGCCCCCAAAGACCATAGACTCAGATATGATACGAAGCTACCTGAGTCAGGTTTATTGTTGAACAAAGTATATTAATAGTTGTCGGTAACCAGATGTCCTCAGAGCCCCTGTGATAGCTAGAACAAATGGACACGGCTCACGGGACAATGGACACGGCTCAGTTATAGTATGGATTTCACTATCGCCCCCTAACCCAGCCAATGAGTTAAGTGAGGTACCCCAAAATTTATAGACAGAAATAAACAATCTATGATACACACCATATGGATCATTTTACACATTAATGACACGTTTGGTACCTCCCCGTGTACTTTCCTCCAAAGCATTCACTATATATTGTTATGCGTTCACTGTTGTTGTGTCAGACTATTTTATCATGTACTCAGCTGGGTGTCCCTGCACTGTCCCAATGGAATGTATTTACATACTTCATGTGCTTTTATCAGTGCTAGCAGTTCTAGTGCCGAAATATACTGACTTGCAGGCAAACATTTGCTTTTGACACGGCCTGTCTAGTACTCACAGTATAACTCTTCCTTACTTTAGTTCAAGCACCAGGCCCATGCTTCAGGCTCTTTCTTTCTCCTACGGTAGTTAATTCAACTGAGCATGTTCTTTGCAAATAGAGTGAGGACATGTGTCTTGGAAAGGTTTCTTTTGTGCACTTCTATGCTCACACTACAGATCTGAGTCTGCCTGACTCAGAAGTAACATTGGTAGGCTCTGAAGCTAGATACCTCTAAAACCTCTGATTCTCTCCAGCAGGGAGAAGATCAAGCTAATGCCAGGGCAAGACTGACAGTGTAGAACAAAGGGTGAAAGGGGAAGGAGGGTGCTTGAGAGCGTGAAGAACTTGAGTAGAAAGAACAGAAAGGCTCTTCGTCAGGTCATCAAATATAAGAAAATCACTCGATATGCATGTCTCCAGGTTCAGGATAACTAAACAATAGAGCAGACCCTGAGAAATTATATTGTGCTGCATTTTATGAAGTCAATCAGTTTAATAAAGCAAAACAGCCTCTGACCCAGAAGTACAGATGCTTTTGATGTTTTACCTTTCTTAGGTTGTTGTCCCTTAACACCTTTGCCTTCTAAGCATACATCTCTTCTAGATAACTGCTTTAAAATACTGCAAATATCTTGTAAAATCCCTGTGGAGCTGTAAGATTACCTTTCAGCTCTGCTTCAAATTGATATGCTAACAACCAGCAACCATAAAGCTGTCTTGACCTTGACAGGACAAGGTAGTGCAATACTGTTAAGGACTGTGCCTCAATGGAACCATAAAAGCAATTTATAATTTTAGGTTTCCAGTTCTGAATAGAGGTTTGTAGTTTTGTCACAGTGCAATTCAGAAAGTACATATCAAACAAAGTTGCTAAATATAAAGACAATTTTGTATTTTCTGACAACTGACAAAAAATGATCCCAGCACGTTAGGTGGCATACACATCTACCATCAAGAAAATCAGTTAATAGCTATTTGCTGTTCCTATTTTAGGAATCTTGAAACAAAAGTATTCAGCAATACCACTGAACATTGTAGTGAATGTAGAGAGTGTTTTCTTTTCCTTTATTATAGTCTCTGCAAAGTCCTGGACACAATCTCCTCTTCTGGGGGGAAACTGATAAATCTGATCTGTCCTCCCTTTTTTCCCCTCTGAGATAACAAATTATAGATTAACTGGATTAGGATTAGATTTGTCATGTCCATGCTGAAAAAAATGGTGTCTGAAGATTTTATTCAGTGTAGTTCTAGATCTGCTGGGAGAATTTTGCCCTGCATTTCGCTGACCCCATGTTCTGACCAATACATTGGCTGAAGTTTCAGTTGCCCTATTAATGTTGTTAAGCATGCAAATCTCCAAAAAATAAGTTACCAAAACTATTAGCTCTACTTTTAGTGGATGAAGAATTGTGCAAGATTAACATGTCAAAAAAGAAATGCTTAGTCAGTTTAGGTAGGTAATTATATATGGTCTATAATTATGCCATACCAAAGAGGAAAAAATATATTATACAAACCAACGTTTAATGTATATAGTATATGAGTATGAGTATGTATATGAGTGTGTAAGACAAACTATTTGCAAGCACCACCAGACTACATGCTGCTTTTATTTAGACAATTTAACAAAGCACTATTCAATCCTGCAAGGTACTGAATGCATCCTTGGAGACACTGAGTACTATCATCCCTGACGGAAGTCAATGGAAATTGAATGCACATAGCACTTTCAGGCTTAGGTGCTGAAACTAGGGCTGCCACACTCTAGGCTTGGTTTCCATCAAATACAGGGTTTACAATTTGGTTCAATGGTTCTCAGCACCCATATAATATACATTGTTCCAGCACCCCTGCTCTTAGAAGGAGGCACGTGTAATATAGGATCACATCCCAGGTATATAAAGTCTTACTTTTAGGAGAATTTGGTCTATTGGCTGGGAAACTGGAATGGAATTCTAGAGACCTGAATTCAACTCATGACTCTGCTACTGGTAACCTGGGTGCCCTTTAGCACCTTACTTCCCCTCTTAGTACCGCAGTTTCCCCACCTGACAAATGGGGGTGATGTTTCCTGACTTTCTTTGTAAAGTTCTTTGAGATCAATAGAGGAAAAGTGCTTCATAAGAGGGAGGTATGGTTCATTATTAGATGGCATGAAGAGTTGCTACAGAAAATCTCTTCTCTTGTACATTTCAAAGGTGTGGCGGACAGGAGTCCCATGAGAATACAATTTTTACAGTTGGTAAGAATTGTAGAGGTGGATTGTCTTAAAATTTGGATAGGTTAGACCTGAAATTCTGTGAAGTCACACACATAATACTAAGGCCATAGTTTTCCAACCCAGGAGCCTACAGTGGCCTGATTTTCAAGAGTTGAATATGTGCAGTTTCCACTGACTGAAAACAACACAATTGTTCTCCCCAAATCATTCCCCATTTCTCTCTCTCTGTCTAACAGTCATGATCTCTGGACCCTAACCTCTTTTTCTCTCATTGCCTGATTTACCTTTCATTACCAGTGCAACAGAACTGCATTCATCCAGATGTTCATATGCTTTCACATTACAACTCTGAACTACATAACCACAGTCTAAGGCAGGGGTGGGAAAAAGGGATGCAGTCTAGACATACCCTCATTGTTTTATCGCCTAAAGGCGGTTGTTGGTGACAAAACATGTCAGTGTAGACAAGCCGAAATCCTAGCTTTGCAGACCGGAGAATATTGCTGTTCACATTAGTTAATGACTCAGAGGGAAGAGTGCCACCTACTGAATCAATTAAACCAGCTTTCAGCACTTGCAATAGATTGATTTTTCCTTAGAAGAATTCCATCAAGGTCTGGCTCTGCTTAGCTTCCCTTCTGACAAAATCATGGCTCAAGGTATTATAGCATTTCTGTAAGCCGGGGTGGAAAACCTCACCTTCTTGAGTGCAGGCCCTGGCTGATTTTTTTAATGGGTCAGCGGCTTCAAACCCAGAAATGTTCCTCACCCTTGCTGTGGGTGATATAGTATACAAGAAACAATTACAGGTTTCTAGAGATTAACATAAAATATGATTATGGTCCTTTGAAAATCCTTTATTGTTAGTGAAATAGTTTCAAAGGTTCTTCATTGCTTCTTTTTTTTTTAATTGGACTTTTAAGACTATTTGTATGCCAGCACGAAATACTTGGAAAAGATGAGACTACTGGCAGGAGGGTTGCTACTCTGGCAATTTCCTGTTTAAAAATCAATCTATACAACACAAAACAGCAAAATAGATTACTCATTGGCTAGTAAGCCATATTCTCTTACGGGGGGTGGGGGAAGAGGGTTGATCATCCTGTATTGCTGGCTACAGGCCTGCCGTAGTGCAGATGGACGAGCTGGATGCTTAATCGCTCCTCACACCCGCAGCTCAGCATGATTTGGAATCCTGAACACTGCTGGAGAAATATTTCCTTGGTAACTTATCGTGTCCTTATCAGTGCTTTGCATAGCAGAAGCGACATTTTTTTCTCCTTAGATTAGATTTGAAGGAGCCAACTGGTACTTTTCTGGCTTTTTATTCAGACCCACGTTACTCTTTGTAGAACACTGCAATTGAAATTAGTAGTTTCCCACTTCAAAGATTTAGTTATTTCACTGTAACACAATTGGAGCTGTTAAAGATAAAAACAGTACTGCAGATGCTATTTTCATGCTAAAAGCGTATAACCCAAAAATACATAACTCTTTATTTGTCCTGTTAAAGTCTTGCATATGCATACACTGTATCTGCAGTATGTACAAACATTATGTACTGTTTGTACATTTTTATCAACAATATGTATCTTAAAATCAAGGGGGTTCAATCTTAAATCAACAAGAACCAGGTAATTCACATATCAATATAAATCTCTTTTCCTTATTCACACACATGTGTTCAGGAATTGCAGCATGTTTGGTTAAAGATATTATCCTCTGTTTTTGAGAAGTAATATTATTGAGTTCTTTTTTTTATTGTAGTGCCTAGACCCAACCAAAACCAGAGCTCTGTTGTGTTAGGCACTTTAGAAACAGGGTGGAACACTATGATTTATAGGCACAAAATAGGGTTAATTAATAGTATGCTTTTCACCTTGGGTCCGGTCTTCCTACCATTTAGTAGTTTAAACAAAAACTTTTAAATGAGCAAATATGGGAAGACACCACAAGTTTAAATGGTCAGTATTAACATGGTTAATCTTCGTTGCAACTAACATCCTGAAGTGAAATTCTGCCTCCACTGAAATCAAGGGAAACCTCTCATTGGGTCAACAGGAGAAGAATTCCATCCCAGATGTTGAGTCAGATGCAGAGCGTTAAAGCATCTATGGGCCTTCTGCCAGACAACCCTTCCCTCTTCCAATGCTAATATAAATCTGTTTTTCAGTAGTGCCATACAATATAAAGGGTGTGTGAATATTCATAGTGTAACCTTATATATTATTATTATTTACTATATATTTGAGAATGTGTATCTGTCTGTCTGTCTTTCTGTTTATTCAAGAACTCCTAAATGGCAAGAGCTAGGACCAACAAATTGGTTAACTGCTTTCTCAGCACTTCAAGCAAGGTAACGGCTTAGTTGTGCCAGGAAAATGGGTATGGTTACTAGATGGGTTTCAAAAAAATACCAGACACACATGATCTCAGAACGGGAGGGGGAGGACCATCCGGGAGGGGAGTGGGGCTGACTTGGAGAGATGGGGGGGGGAGGAGGAGTGGGACCAGCTGACAGGAAGGAAGGCTGGTCGGGAGGGGGTTGGAGGAGCAGAGCTGGCCGGAGAGGAACCCAGCGGCGGGGAGCTGGGCTGTCCAGCAGGGGGCCGGGGAAGCGGAGCTGGCCAGGCGGGAACTGGCTAGCAGAAAGCAGGGCTGGCTGGGAGGGGGCCGGAGGGAGTAGGCTGACCGGGTAGGGGAACAGGGAGGGGAATCGGCCTGTGGGGAGCAGGGCCGACCTGGGCGCATGCAGATCCTGGGCTGCTGCCCATCCCGCTCATGGTCCCGGCAGAGCACACGGGTGAGTCCTTCCCTGGGGATTCCATCCCACCCCGCCCCCACCTCTCTATCGCGTAGCTGCATACTGCCTGGCTGGTAGACACGATCACGCAGTGCGCACCTACGTACTGATACTCCTGATAATAATAAAACTTACTTAATAAGAAAATACCAGACATTTATGTATCCGATATTTTCTCAATTTATTTCCCGGACAGAAAGCTCAAATACTGGACTGTCCAGTTCAAAACCGGACACCTGACAACCCCAAAAAATGGGATGTGCCTGAAGTGGGATTCCTTTTAATAAAACCATAAAGAAAAGAGGGAATATCCAGGCAAGAGAAAAGGGCTGGTTGGCGTAGTCTGTTCTGCCCGGTGAAGCCTGCATACTGCACCTGTCATACCCAGGCCCACCACAGAGCAATGATTTAAATGAAGCATGTACATTTTCCTTTCATTTTCAAAACCAAAAAAACAAAAATTGAATTAAGAATTTGAGCAATGCCCAAGTAAATTTTCTAGTAAAAATTAACAACAACAATAATAGTAATAGGTAGAGTTCAAAGGTGCAAAGGCACTTTATAGTTATAAAGAAAAACAAGCTACTGTCTGAAATACAGGCAGTCCCCGAGTTATGCGGATCCGACTTATGTCGGATCCGCACTTACGAACGGGGCTTTTCTCACACCGGAACTCGCGGGTGGCGGGACCACCCAGATGCGCAGTGGTCCTGCCACCACATCCTCCGGGGCGAGAAAAGCTGCTCCGGGTGTCCCTGGTCTGCTGGGGACCCCTCCCAGCAGATCAGGGACACCCCGAGCAGACCAGGGACACCCGGAGCAAAGCCGCAGAGGCGGCGGGGTCCCGCGCCTCCAAGGCTTTGCTCTGGGTGTCCCTGTTCTGCTGGGGACCCCCCCCCCAGCGGACCAGGGACACCCGGAGCAAAGCCTTGGAGTGCAAGGCCTCTGCTAGTGCGCCCCCCCCCCCCAGCAGACCAGGCTTTTGTTGTGGATGCCTGGGGTAGAGCAGCTGGGGTGCTGCCGGGTTGGTCCTGGGGGGACCTACCCGGCAGCGCCCCAGCTGTTCTGTCCCAGGCTCCAGATTCAGCTGCTGTTGAAACTGATCAGTGGCTGATTCCAGGAAGCTGGGGGCAGAGCAACTCTGCCTCGGTCTTCCTGTAGTCAGCCCCTGGTCAGTTTCAGCAGCAGCGGCTGAATCTGGAGCCAGTTCCGAGTTACGTACAAATTCAACTTAAGAACAAACCTAAAGTCCCTATCTTGTACGTAACCCGGGGACTGCCTGTAATAGGTTACAATCTAAATAGACAAATACAGGCAAAAAATAGGGTGGAGGAGGGAGAAACCCACTTCTTTTTTACTATTACCTTCATGATGATTTCCCTTTTCCTTTTAAAATCCCTATATGGTAACCCTAGACTAATTACTTGATAATTGTTTTTTAATGCATTCATTAAATGTGGTGTACCCAAAGCTTTAGATTTCATTATCAGGTATTTTTGTTTTATTTTTACTTGTGCTTGTGTCATCCCATAGGATTGCCAGACCCCTTATCCATTCACACATTGCCTCCCCTTCTTCAAATCTTGCCCACCGATGGCATGTCCTATATTCAGTTTCTCCCCCACAATGTATTTTGATACACAGAGAGAGCCATTAGAAGAGGAAAAACAGATTTGATTTGTTAGACAGAGCTGCAGCTATGACAGAAGGAAACTGAGTGACATCTTCCAAAAAAAGCTAAGGAGGTGGTGTAGGAGGGAGAAGTGGTCTTTGTTGTCAAAGGCCAAGTAAAATTAAAAGGGAGAAGAGACTGTCATAACTACAAAGGAGGTGGAGGTGATCACAAGTGAGGAAAATTGTTTCTGTAATAGAGTCAAAGCTAACCCCAGACTGAAATCAATCTGTGTGGGAGGCGATTTTAAATAGAAGAGAACACTACTTCCTCGGTCCCTTTTGTAAGAAAGGAAAGGAGGTAGAAAATAGGGTGACAGAGAGAATGTCAGGGTTGGTCAGTGGCGTTTTCAAGGTAAAGACCAATGGACAGAAGCAGAGGAATGTCTCAGAAGAGAGTGAAAAGAGGTCCGAGTGGGTACATATGCTTCAGCAGGCTGAACTCGAGAGAGGAGAGAGCTCATCTCCTGTTAAATATTTTTAGAAGTCCCAGTTAAAAAATATTTTAAATGGCAATTTGTATGACTATACATCGTTCTGTTTCAAAACAGCAATTCTGTGTGGAAGTATTGCTGGAACAGTTCTCCAGCTCCCTATTGTTCACTTCCAAAACCAGGGCTTCATTCAGGCCAGTGCAGTAAGCAGATGACAAACTACGGAATTATTTTGGCTTTTACAGGCTCAGCGGACAATTGCACTAATTGCTTTCATGTTGCCTCTACTATGTCATTTGGTCAAACCAACACCAGGTCGAGTTAGGCTGCAATACAAAACTGTACTCCTCCTCTACCCCCCTTCATTTTAAAAAACGAAATATCTAACCCCAGTATCTGAGCCCATTAAAATACTCCACCTAACATCTGCACACAGTGTATTTCTGCTACTGAATGTGAAATGTATTTGACCATAAAATACTGATTCACAGATATTCTCTTCGTGCTACATGACTGCAACGCTGGAAATAAAAATGAAACCGGGGAGAAAAAGCAGCAATACAAAAGATAGAAATGAAACTGGACTGTTATTACAAAGCAATTTTGAAATCATTTGTAAGTCACAAATAAAGAAAAAGCATCAAGGCAGCCTTTGTTAGAGGCAGCCATTGTTCTGTGGATTGGACAACCTGAAATGCATAAGCTAAACATTTTTTTCTCCTCTCTTCTGGCAATAAAAGACTGCGCATCTCCAACTATTTCCAGAAAAAAACCAGTGGCATTAGCCAAGTAAGCAATTGCCTGAACTTCTAGGTTAGACATTTATTATAGTTGAGGCAAGGTAGATGAGGCAATATCTTTTAATGGACCAATTTCTGTTGGTGAAAGAGAAGCTTTGGAACTTATAGCTCTTCTTCAGCTACTGCGGCTTCTCTTTTTTACCAACAGAAGCTGGCCCAATACAAGTGTTACTTCCCCCACCTTGACTCTTTAATAACCTGAGATCACTGGGGCTACGGAAGCACTGTAAACATTTAATGTGATTATTACTTGCACAGATACGAAGGGCCCACTCTGGGCAGGAAATAATGGTAAAATAATGGAGATAAACTAGTAAAATAATATAAATACAGAGTATGCTCTCGTTTTCCCTTCCTAGCCCAAGGAGAGGGCTTGCAGCAGCAAACTCAGAGCACCATGCAATTACAGTGCTAAGATGCACTGATCTGAATGGTGGTTCAGAACAGACTCTTAAAGGTATGTCTATACTACATCAAATACCCATGGCTGGCCTCTATCAGCTGACTCAGGGTATGGGGCTGTTTATTTGGGGTTTAGAGGTTTGGGTGAGGGTGAGGGTGAGGGTGAGGGTGGAGGGGACCAGAGCCCTAGCTCTAACTCAAACCCAAACTTCTGTCCCACAGTTAAACAGCCTCATCGGGTTTGTCTACACTGTAATGTAAGCTAAGGGTTCTAACTCAGATTGGAGCCTAACCCTCCATCTCTCAACCCACAAACCATTGTAATCCAGGGCTCAGACCCAGGGTCCCCATGGGGTGGATTGCCCGTACCCGAGTCAAGATGGGACTTTAGGTTACAAGCCCTGTTGCTTTGCAGTGTAGATGCAGGCCATCTGTACTCATGCTCTGGGAGTCTTCCGAAAAGTGTCTCTGAGTCCCATGGGACAACATTTTTTGTCCTCTGGACAGTCAAGTTTGGTGGGCAGTCAAGTTCATCTGCACTGCACTATGAACAAAGGGCCAATGTTTTGAGGGGATACACAAGGAAGCTTGGGATATGGGTGGTTGGGCTTGGGCTAACATAATGCAGTGTAGATGCTGAAGCAGCAGGTTGGGAACCAAGATTCAACAATTCCTAACCTGGGTTACATATGAGCTTAGGAGCTCAAGCCCTTCTAGGTCAACTAACCTGGGGTCTGCTAACTCAACTTCCACTCACCCTGGGCTTACGCTGCAGTGTATTCATACCTTTATTGGTTTAACACCTTTAACAAAGAACTTAAGGAGTCTGGCTACCACTGCTTTAGCTCATGAAAAGTACTACAAGGAACATTGCACATTTGGACTTTAAGTGCGGCACGGAGAGTGAGGAGAAAATGCCAATTCCAACAAGAACAAAGATCTACATTTAAATTAATGGGTAGCAGCATTCCAACAGGGTTCACTGGATGTATGCATGAACTCATAAATCAAACCTGGCTTTGGGATAACACCTAGAATTTCAGAACTAGAAAATACTTCATGGCTTATGGTATAACATATTATATTTTCATCACAGCAACAAAAATATAGTGGAAAAATTAAATATCACAACTTCACACTTTCCAACATTCTCTGGAATCTCTTCCTCACATACCCCTGCAATTTGTAACTATTAACTATACATTCTTTTATGGGATAAAATATTGGTTAAAACAGAAAATAACACGTCAGACAAAAATGCATTCAGCAATTGAAAAATCATCACTGAACATTGTTGCAGCATGTCTGCTCATTGTAAAATTTTCTAGTAACACAATCAAAAGTATTATTCAGTTTGTTATAAAATTATTATCTTCTGCATCTCAGAAGCAGAATATAGTCTAACACATGGTATAGGAAATGTTGAAGTATGATTTTTTAAAATTCAACTGCATATTAAATAGTTGGATAATTTTCCTCCCTAAGAAACCTGCCTATAAATTCATTAGTTGTGCAAGAGTCATACATATTCTGTATGTTAAACGATAAAATACAGATTGCTTTCCATTCTCATATTGGTGTTATTGTGTTCTGAACACTGCTGGACAAAACAGGAAAGGAACATGCCAAGAAATATTTTTAGAAACAAAACCAACAAACCACTCTCAATACGCTAAATTTCAGATGAACCTGATACCCAACAAAGTACTGACTTGAATGACAAGTATATAATAAATGTCTCATAAATAGGAGGGGGCAAGATGAACCTACGCAGAACAATAAATTGCATGGAAAAGGTATAAAGCTGCAGGCTGCATATTTTATTAACCTAAATCCTGAGGAACAGGCGCTATCTGCCCTTAACCGATACTCATATATGCCAGGATTTAAAGGATTCCAGTGTGGTAATTACAGGTTGGGAACCAGGGTTCAGTAATTCCTACCCTGGATCTGTTAACTCAAGTTTTACTAACTCTAGGCTTACATTCCAGTGCAGAAGTACCTCTTCTGGTTTAACACCTTCAGCAAAGAACTGAAGGCATCTGGCTGCCAAAGATTTAGCTTATGAACAATATTATAAGAAATGTGGCATATTTGAGAGCCTCTTATAAATCTTGTAGCTAAGGGTAAGCTCTCCTCAGCCTGCCCCTCCCCCCAGGACTCAGCTCACTCTGATCCCTATCATCCTCCATCCATAAAGAGGACACAAGCATGGACACTTTGGCCCATGAGGTCTAACATCATCCCATCAGACTAGCAAAATACCACATCTTTTATTTCTGGGAACCATTCATTTTAGCTGCATTGGAAACCAACCACAAGTTGAAACTCAAGCAAGTGCCTCAGCTAGGCACATTTCTAATTAGCATACCGTAGCATGAAGATGCTGTGAGGAAGATGAAAAACTCGTTTGACCTAGGGAAGAAAAAATTCCTTCCTGACCTCAAGTGGGATATCAGCAAGACTTGTAGCATCTGCCAGACCAGATTCCCATTCCTAGTTCACGATAGGTAGGGTGAGGCTCCTGGAATGTACCATAAAGGGTATTAACTAAAGGCTCCACAAACTTGTGCTTTGGGATAAATCTCTGGAGCTGGGGAAAGGGGGAGAAGATAAGCAAATTAGAACCCCTCTCCCCAACTGGCCAATGGGTGCCAGAGACTCCACTGGGATAGGGGGAACAGCGATCTTACATAGACTATCTCTAGGACAGTCAGTACCCCTTTCACAGGCTTATGATACATTTCGTATGAGGTATCATTTGAAAATTCATAAACACGTGCTGTTTATTATCCTCCTGGTAAAATATGTCTGGCAACACTGTATGAGAAGTTATACAATTCCATATTACTAAAACAGGTTCCAAGACTGGGCAGCCCAAGAGAAAAAAAGTAAAGGTAACACCTCAGCCAGATGCCAACAAATCAAATGGACCATCACCTGGCTAAGTGACCACTCTTTGGCAGAAAAGAGAGCATGGGAGAAAAATCCACAAAAAGGCAGGTGGGTTGCCCATCAGTGTTCCCTCTAAGCTGTGCAGCTACACAGCTTCACAGGTGATTAATCCAGCCCTGCCTAGTCAGTCAGCTCCACGCAGGGAGCCCTGAGCTCTGATTGGATAGGGCTGATTAATCACCTGTGACGCTGTGCTACCTCACAGCTTAGCGGGAGCACTGGTGCACATCCACACAGGAGTTGTTTCCTGAACCTCACGTGGAGACAGGGGCGGATATAGGGCAGGGCAAGTGGGGAGGCCGCTCCGGGCCCCGTGCTTCAAGAAGCCCCGCGCATGCGCCATGGCAAATGGGGGCCCCGCGAAATTGGGCTGTCCTGGGCCCCGCTAAAAAGTCATCTTCCACTGTGTGGAGATGCTCCTTGAAGAAAAGGAAGAACACTATGCAGGAAAGCAGATGTCCTAAATCATTCTTCCCTTTCTCTCTGCCTATGGCATCCACATCACCTGAAGAACAACGGAAGCAGCATTGGAGCGGGGTAAGGGACCTGACAAAGAAAGCATCCGCCAGAAAGACTGCTAGAATGTGGTGACAGAGACCTTTGCTTTGAATTCACTCTAGTTTGTTAAATTAGGCATTAGTCGCATTTTACTTTTATTTGTCTTGTAACTATTTCTGACTGCAATGCCTCATTAATTAGATTCTCTTAAAATCCATCGTTGTGTAATTAATAAACTTGTTGTATAGCATTATCTAAATGAGAGTGTCTGCACTGAAAAGCAGCTGGGAAACCTCTATTTTGGAGAAAAAGATTTGTGCATATGATTCTCTATTAATAAAAATGACAGACTTCATATGAGCTTTTATTGTCCTGGAGAACATGGGGTAGTACAAGATGCACATTTCTAGGGGAAGTCTGGGAGTGGGAATTTGCTGGTGGTGCCCTGAAGTGTAAATCAAGAATGACTGTTCACAGCACTCATAGGGTATGTCTACACTACAAAGTTAGTTCGAACTAACGGACGTTAGTTCAAACTAACTTTCATAGGCGCTACACTAGCGCTCCGTTAGTTCGAATTTAATTCGAACTAACAGAGCGCTTAGTTTGAACTAGGAAAACCTCATTTTATGATGATTAAGCCTAGTTCGAACTAGCTAGTTCGAATTAAGGGGTGTGTAGCCCCTTAATTCGAACTAGTGGGAGGCTAGCCCTCCCCAGCTTTCCCTGGTGGCCACTCTGGCCAGCACCAGGGAAACTCTACTGTCCCCCTCCCGGCCCCGGACCTCTTAAAGGGGCAAGGGCTGGCTACGGTGCCCGTGCCAGGTGCAAGCCTGCCAGCACCCAGCCAGCAGACCCTGCACCTGGCACGGCTCGAGCCACCCACCCGATGCCCCCCAGCCCTCCCCCACTTCCCGGGACCAGACTGGCGGTTCCCGGGAGCTTCCCCGGGACCGCAAGTGGTGGGCACCCGCCTGGGCTAGTGCGGACATCGTGGACCTCGTCCACGATCTCCGCACTAGGCACAGGAAAGTGGCCGGCTGGGGCAGGATAGCTGCCAGCCTGGCCACCTAGGAGCAGGTGTGCAAGAGAATCAAGGGGGTCCACTGAGACCCCCGACCCTGAGCCCTGAGCTTACAATGGCCATCCTGGGTCAGACCAAAGGTCCATCTAGCCCAGTAGCCTGTCTGCCGACAACGGCCAACCCTAGGGACCCTGGAGGGGATGAACCGAAGACAGTGACCAAGCCATTTGTCTCGTGCCATCCCTCTCCAGCCTTCCGCAAACCTTGGGCAGGGACACCACTCCTACCCCCTGGCTAATAGAAGTCCATGGACCCAAACTCCATGACTTGATCTCACTTCCCTTTAAACTCTGTTCCAGTTCTAGCCTTCACAGCCTCCTGCAGCAAGGAGTTCCACAGGTTGACTCTTTGCTTTGTGAAGAACAACTTTCTGTTACTAGTTTGAAGCCTGCTACCCATTCCTTTCCTTTGGTGTCCTCTAGTCCTTCTTTATGGGAACTAATGAAGAACTTTTCTGTATGCACCCTCTCCACCCAACTCCTGCTTTTAGAGACCTCTATCCTGTCCCCACTCCGTCAACTCTTTTCTAAGCTGAAAAGTCCCAGTCCCTTTAGCCTCTCTTCATATGGGACCTGTTCCAACCCCCTGATCATTTTAGTTGCCCTCTCCTCTCCCAGCCTCTCTCTTCCCCTCTCCCACCTCCTTTTCCCAGTCTCCCCCAGTTTTGTTCAATAAAGACAGATTCCATTTTGGAAGACACGTTATCTTTATTTTGTACATCAAGAAGAGGGGCTAGGGAAGGGTAAGTGGAAGGAGGTGAGGGAGGAATGGGGCTCGAGCCCCCAATGGGGAGTACTGGACTGGCTCTGCGGGCTTCTGGGGGTGGAAGCTCTCCTGCAGCCCCCCAATTGCCCTTTCTCCCCAGATGGCAGCTTGCGTCAAGTGCAGCCGGGCTGATGGCCGAGTGCTGTGATGTGCCCAGTGTGGGCACTCAGGGCACTCCAAGCCAGGACTGCTTTGCAAGCGGGGCACCCCTGAGAACTGTCTGTGTGGGGTGGGGGTCGGGACCCTTTAAGCACAGCCCTCGGCTAGCCTGAGACAGCAGCTCCACGCTCTAAGTCCTCCTCTGATGCCCTGCCGGCACTGCTTCCGGCCATCCTTAAGCCTGGTTCAGGGTCCACTTAATGTGGACGCACTAGTTCGAATTAGCAAAACGCTAATTCGAACTAGTTTTTAGTTCTAGACGCGTTAGTTCGAATTAGCTTAGTTCGAATTAACTAATTCGAACTAAGTTAGTTCGAATTAACGTTGTAGTGTAGACGTACCCATACAGTATAACTGGGAGTAACTTACACATCAAAATGGCCATACTGGGTCAGATCAAAGGTCCATCTAGCCCAGTATCCTATCTCCTGACAGTGGCCAATGCCAGCTGCCCCCAGAGGAAATGAACAGAAAAAGTAGTCAGCAAGTGATCCCTCCCTGTTGCCCATTCCTAGCTTCCGACAACAAAGGCTAGGGTCACTTATCCTGGATTATAGCATTGAACATAAGAAGCTGGAGGCTACGCTTGAACAGACCAGCAAAGCAATGTAAGAAGCACCTGATATTGGAAAACTGAATGGAAATATTTTTCATACAATGTCCATATACAATTAATATTGTACATGGACATGAATAGAAACAGTGACTATTCCAGCATTAAAACTGTAAATATTAAAAAGTCAAATAATTTTATTAGGGATATGAAGCCTTCATACATTAAGGAATAAACGTATCACTAAAAGTTGAGGATTAAGAGTGAATTTTCTCTAGGGGCAACTGCCTATTACAGGTTTTCTTTTCCCTATGACACAACTGTCAGGCTATGTCTAGACTACAACTTTTTTTCGGAAAAAGGTACGCAAAATGCACTCTGCAATTTGAGTACCTTTTTCCACTTTTTTTTTTGGAGGTGGCTTTTCCAAAATTTGTCCCATCTACACTGGGCCAAATTTCAGAAATACCCACCACCCCTTTCAGAAGAACCCTTCTTCCTTGTGGAATGAGGAAGACAGGACTTCCGAAAGAGTGCATCTGCTATTCCGCAAAAAAAAAAAAGGGGGGGGGGAGGGGCAAATGCGTTCCCTGGACTCAGCAGAGTTTTTTGGGGATATCCTCAGAGATAAGATATTGGACTGCATGGTCCAATAGAGGGAAAGCCCTCTGCCCAACTTTGCCAGCCTATATCTATCTTTGTCTAAAGTTTCCCCTCTGCCTAATTACTTCAGCTCTAAATTGGTTCAGAACAACAAGAAAAATAGCATCAAATTTTGGGTTAATGTACCCGTTTTGTGATATCAACAAATGTTCACTTGGGCCTGGTTTAACACCATCAAATTAATTTTCATGTTTGATGAAAAGAAGATTTAAATCTCCTGTAGTGAAAGACTAATACATGACACTGAAGTTTCTAGAAAACCTGCCAATGCTGTATATCATCTTTATGGCTTAATCGTCTCACTTTGGGAATCAAACCTCATCTAAACAAAATGAGAGCAAACTGGCAAAAATTGGTATATAAGAATTTTAAAGATATTTAAGGCACAGCTGAAACTTAACTGTAGGATGCTTCTGTGTATAACAAATGGCATCTGAATTCTACACTCTGCTAGGTACTTCAACCCTGTGCATGTGGATTTACAGAACGATAGTCAGTGCAAGCCTAAGATTGATTAAATTGGGGAAATGCAAGTTATTTAATTATGTACGCTTCTCTGGCTGATTTCAATAGATTTATTCAGTTTTGTTAAATAATGTATTACTTTACCAATGCATGAAAACGTTGCCTGTTTAGCATACAAAAGAGGATATTAAAACTGCTCTCCTCAGACACAAAAGTAGGTTTTCATTGCTGCCAGTGCTGGTAATGGCAAACTCTTCAGATCTTTTCCAATTTGCTAAGCCATCACAATCAATTTCTTTAAAGTGTTCAACTTATCCTAATTAAGATCTTCACTTTGACATATCAGAAGTGACCTTAAGAATTCATTCTAATAAACATAAATGATTATTCTCAATAGAGTGTGGTTCTTATAAGCAGTGCTCTGAAATTGATGTTTAATTAATTCTAATACAAAATTGTGTGTGGTTGGTCATCATGTCAGCACATAATATGTCAGTCTCATAACATAAGAACTGGGGGTCACTCAAATGAAATTAATAGGTAGCAGGTTTAAAACAAACAAAAGGAAGATTTTCTTCACACAACGCACAATCAACCTATGGAACTCCTTGCCAGAGGATGTTGTGAAGACCAGGACTTTAACAGGGTTCATAAAAGAACTAGATACATTCATGGAGGTTAGGTCCATCAATGGCTATTAGCCAGGAGGGGTACGAATGAGGACCCTAGCCTCTGTTTGTCAGAGGCTGGAAATGGATGACAGGAAAGGGATCGCTTGATGATTACCTGTTCTGTTCATTCCCTCTGGGGCATATGGCATTGGCCATTGTTGGAAGACAGGATACTGGGCTAGATGGACCTATGGGCATTCTTATGTTCACAGCAGCATGTATGGTGCAGGCATGCTATGCCGACCAGAGAGTGCTCTCCTATTGGCATAATAAAGTCACCTGGTTGGCAAAAGAAGCGCTCCAATCAACATAGTATTTTCACACTGATGCTTATGTTGGTGTAACTTACATCACTCAATTGATGGTTTATTAACCTCGCCAAGGCCAGATCTAGACCCAGCAGTTCAGTTTAAGGTACGCAACTCTAGCTATGTAGAATATGTAGCTGGAGTCAGTTTATCTTAAGCCACATTTGGTAGCATGCCCACAGAGGGAGGCTGATGGGAGCAAACTGTCCTGTCAGCTTCCCTTATTGCTCACAAAAGCAAGAATACTGGACGTTGGCGGGGGTAACCTCTGAGTTCGATTTAACTAGACTCGCTACATCAAACTCTGGAAATTCTATCACAGCAGCATCGATCTTCCACGGAACGAAGACAAAGCCTGAGCGACATAAGTTATACCAGCATAAGCTACAGTGCAGACATCACCTATGAGAGGCACTTGCAATGTAGGAGATAAGCTTGCAAAATAAAACACCTATAACTGAAATTAGCAGTCACAAATCTGAAGGTCTGTCCTGTCAAATGAAATGACCTCATGTGATATTATAAGAAGAAATATGAACCAATCTCATAGATGTGAAGAAAGATCTTCAGCTAAATGAAATAATATATGTTCTGCTAGTTTATGGGTCTGATCTTGCACTCAGCAAGACTTCAGTAGGTACAAAATGTAAGTTCTTTGTGTGTGATCTAATTCCCACTGAAGTGCTAGGGAGTCAGAGCTGGATCTATAATAGCACATGACCATGAGTGAGATGATAAACAGATTTCTCAGTAGTTATTTTCAACAAAATCCCAGCTTTTGTGTTTTACAGAATGAGTTATGCTCTTCAATCTGTAATCAAACTTCTGTTCTCGCACTAAACTAACAGGTCCTCCAAAAGAACTTTAAACATTAACCCATTACATATAAATGAAAAGACTAGCTTCTATTCATACAGTATTTCTACAGGAAGTTACTCATGAATTATACAATAGACTGGTACTGTGCTGTAATTTATAGAAGAATTGCATTAACTTTTGTCTGCATGTGACTCATTAATAATTCAATTACCCGTGATTCATTATATTTAAGACGCAGACATTTTTTCATACAGACAAAAGCTTATGTCAGGCAAACACCATTTTTTCATATTAAAAATTCTTTATAATAGGAGGCTATTCTACACAGTTACTGTATTTCAATTTGCTTTACATGTATGCAGAAAAAATTCAACAGTGCACAAGGCTTAGTCAAACATCTTTCAGATGTCATTGAAAGGGATAAAGGAACATTATTAAATGACAAATCCCATCTGCAGTTCTGTATTTTGATACATAAGCAGGGATCGCTGTCGAAGAAATGGCAGTTAGAGTCGCTGTTCATGGACCTGACTATTATGGTGCTGTCGGTAACCTGCACACACTAAAACATACGTTGTTTGTTTTTTACTTTGAGCAGGGAAACTAAAAATATTCTTATCTTAGGAAAGAAAGATAAGTGACACTGGCAGACAACTGTAGAGATTGAAGTTTTTATATACTCCTCAGTTATAATATAATCTGGGGCAGAATGTAGACATGCTTATTTGACAAATCACTTCAACTTATGACCCAATGTCTCACAGAGAAAGGTAATATTATTCTGCATGCTTGCTCACCTCCAGGTCACGTCCAAGTAGATAAATAGACAAGGCTATCTGGACAGTACGTATTTCTGAATCTCATGAATATAAAACATTAGGTTAGAAGCAGAAAACAAGTCATTTGCTAAGTCTTAATTATTTCTCCTCCCTGGATCAACAATAAGCTTCTCTTTCTCTTTGCTCACTGTACATTCCTCTGTGGTCATCTAGATTCATTAATTAACTTTTTAAGTATCTCTAAATTATTTTTTACATGGAATACATAATAGAGATAGCTTCCACTGTATCCTTTTTTTCAAACTGTCTTGCTTTTGACCTCAGTACTAATCTGTAATAAATTTCCCCTACGGCAGCAAAGTAATTCAGCATTTATAACCATTTTCATCACAATCCTCTGATGAGCAGAGAAACCGACCAGTTCTGCTAAATTATCTGAGGTGGTTTTGTGATAGTCAGCCATTCACAAGGGACAACTGTGATCTCCAAGCTCATTTGGCATGGATGCCTCTAAATCAAAGAGTACAGACTTTATTTTAACCACTAATTCTCTATTTGTATACTCTACTTCCCTATATATTTGGCTACTAGCATGCAGTTCATATATTATTTAGCTCAATGAGACAATTCATGGATAGCAATTTTGAGGTGTCCATCTAGCTTAGCCAGCACTAGGAGTGGGAGAAGAAAACACAATTGAAATCTCAAATAAGACCAGAAATTACATATAGCCTTATAGTGAGGAGAAGTGGCTGCCCAATTCCCCTGAGGGGGAGGAGTCCCTCATGGAGCCCTGTTGGGCGGAGGGCTGCCCCCTGACGGGGCTACATGCATTTTTTCCAGATCTCCATTACAACAAGACCGTGCAATCTGCTGTCTTCAAATCTTGCTTAATCCTTGGAGTAGGGATAGGATTGGAGGAAATTCAGGGACCCTTTAAATATTCCTTAGAACACAACATTTTAATAAAGAATGTTTGCCCGAGAATGACCAACGGTGTACCACACCTGAGAGTTGAGTGTCAATACTGCATTACAGTCGTCACGGAACTGACAATTTCTCATTAGAAAACACAGAGGATAGGATTTTTCAAAGCTCTCAACTTTAGCCTAACCATTCCTACTGCAATTTGGGATATAACTCCTAGTGACTTCAATGGGAGTCGAGTTAGGCGAAACCTGAACACTTGAAAGTCCTAACCCAAAATATCTAATGAAATTCACACTATCAGTTTTTTCACTGTGGATTTATGATAGACAATGGTGTACAAATAAGCAAGCATTAGAAGAAAACACATCACACACTGCAATTCAGGTACCTTCCTTCTCTGGGTCGGATCCTTTGTATTTTAGATTTTTCAGCTCTTTGTGCCCAGACCTTGTTTTGCCATCTGTCTATACAGTCCACACAGTTTTATTTACAGCTTATGACAACTCTCTAAAAACTGACCATCCCAAGTTCTTCCCTCTCCCTTTCTTTTCACCTAATGACAGGGAGGTAGTAAGGGACTCCTTCACCTTGAAGGGTACCTTGAAATACTTGTTAGCTCCTTATGCTAATCAACCTGTCCCACCTTATATTTGGCAGTGACACTGAAAAAAGTGTCCCAGATCTGAAGGAGAGCTCTGGATAAGCTCAAAAGCTATTTCCCTCAACAACAGAAATTGGTCCAATAGAAAAAACGACACATTTCCTCAGGGCCGTTCTTAGGATTTATGGAGCCCTACGCAGTACCACTAAATTGATGTCCCTCTATCTGATGGCAACTACGGGGTGGGGGGAGGTTTTTTTAGAGATGTGATTTTATAATCTTCAGCAACACACTAATGAAATATTTTTTAAGCAAATTTTAAACTAAGGTCCTGTAAATTAACACAGTAAATTCAGAAACTAACAGGGGTTGGCAAATGCCTGTTAAATGGCTTCATTACCACTAGAATGGCTCTTTCAGAGGCTCGGTATTCTGCTAATAGCTCTGGCAGGCTTCTTCACTTTTAAATTAACTAGATCTTCTCTCCGGAGAGAGCAAAGCCACCATCCAGAAAAAGGAAGAGGTGGGTGGGTGCACATTAAGCCCCAAACATTTGGGTGCCCTAACACAACTGCATATTCTGCGTATGGGTAGAGGATGGCCCTGTGTTACCAACCTTGTCTCTCTAACACCCTGGAACCAGCCTGGCTACAACAACACTGCATATATAGTTCTGAAGCATATTTTGGACACTACTGAAAATAAATAATAAAGGCGTAATATTTGCACCTGCTAATTTTTATGGGAGACATTTATATGCAGAGCTTATGACCGTATTGCAGCTGTTAAAACAGATCACAGCAAAGTCTACATGGAAAGAAAGATGCAATAGTCTGATGAACTGAAGGCAAAATTCTCCATCCAGGGGATCTGACAGACATGCCGGGCCACTCAGCAAGTGGAGGGGAAGGGCAGCTCTGCACTCCAGGAATGGGCGGAGCCTCAGGCAGAAATAGCAGGACTGAAGCCGGCCAGTTCTCAGAGCTGCTCAGAGCATGCTGTGTGGCACTCCAGCAGCAATTTACAGGGCCTGGGGCTCCAGGTGCCCCTGGCACCTCAGCAGCAGGATCAGTGGCCAAGAGCCCTAGTCCCTTTTGAATTACCAGGACCCAAGGCATTTGCCACCATTTCCCCCCAGAGGGCCCATCTCAATTGACTATATCACAAAATAGAACGCTTGGCTCCTAGCTGGTTTCTAACATGCAGAATTCTTACCTGGCTATTGCTCTTGTTTGAAAGAAGGGAATGCAGTCTATAAAAATGCAATTTTTTTCTCTGTTACAAAATTCAAACCTGGTTTTTAGGGGGTCACACAAGTGCTTTTACTGAGGCAATTGCTTAGGAAGTATGGAAAAGTCCAGACAATAGCTCATCATGTGTATGTTGAAATACAGGAATTTGTCCCTTCCAAAAATTGATGGGGAAAGCATTTATGTACAAGCACCCAAAATTTAACAAAAGATCATGAAAAGTTGTGGCCAGAAGCTACATGACTCCTGCAACCTAATGCATATTTTTAACAGCCATCTGCAGACTGTTTTGAAACAGAGTGAGTTTTTTACTCTTCAGTGCCTTTCTGATCTATCTTAGCACCCAGCCTTTGATCATCCAGTGAAAGCACAATTTAAGAAGTCATCTCAGTAGAACTGAATGTAAAGGACATATCATTCTGATTTGACTGGCAACTGCAGAATGCATTCCATATCTGACAAATACTGCAATTAGTTGTCTTTGTGGGCCAGCCCACAGTACAAGCGCTGGAAAATCCTTTTCACATTATGCTACGCACTGCTAAATGAGAAACGTGGGGGCATAAAGCCAGACAATTTGCATCTATACAACATGCAGAATAAGGATGAACTCAACTGATATTTGTACTTTCCAGAAGTACAAATATCAGCTGCTTTCCTAAGTGGCTTTTGTTGAAACTATTTATGCTTCTGAACAAGTCCAATACATACTAGTCTTTGACTGGTGAGGTGTTTTACAATTAAACTTTCAACAATTTATAAAAAGAGTGGGAAAATTTTTAATGATTTTGGTATATGCCAAAATGTTTCTCGTTCTCCATAAGGGATTGCTTTGTCAATACTGGCTTATTAAAAGTAATGTTCTCTATGAGAAATGACAAAAAATATCCATATTAAAGACACTCCAAAAAAGGAATGCTTGCAGCTACTTAAGGAAAAGCTGTTGAAAGACCAGGAGCCTGCTGGAGCAAATTGGGATATGGAATGACAGTACAGTTTGGAGCAGAGGAGAGGGAAAAAGGAACAAGACAGAGGCCCACAGGAGATGGAACTGAGTGAGCATGAAAAATGGCATTTTTGCACTATTTACACTGGTATAAATGACTACAGCTGGTGCAAGGAAATGGAAAATCTAGTCCTAAATACTGAAGAACAGTAGTGTACCTTCATCCAGAGAGTGGCCTTTGGACATGAAACTAAGGAAATCTTTCTCTGCTTTTGAATGCAGATTCAACTGTCGAGAACTAGGGGCATTGTTACTTCTGCTGCAGTGTTAAACATACCAAATGTCAAACTAGACATTAAATTCAGGTCTCGTATGGAACTGCGAGATCATAGAACACTTCCAGTACAAGGTTGTGCTAGCTATTATTGAGCACATAGTAGAGGAGCCCAATGCTGTTACTGTATTGTCATTACTTAGTGAATTTCCCTGTTATTTGTGCATGAATGAAATTATGTAAACCAAGGTCTACTCTACTAATTTGTTGAATCACTAAATCAGAAGAGCTTTATGTTGAGGTTTTTTGGCTTTTTTAAAATAAAGAACACAGAATCAAACTTTGGTACTATTAATTGTGGCTTGCATTATCTTACCTTATATCATTTATTTCTTTGTTTCTATCAGTGCTTTTTTTTGTGACGGTACTGCCCAGTACGCAGTACCAGCACCTCCAGATGCAGTGCTGGCACCTCCAGTCAGAGCTCAACAACTTTTCTCCTGGTGTACTGGCACCTTTTTTTTTTTTTTATAAAAAAAATCATTGGTTTCTATTCTATTTGTTTCAGGAATAGCTTTTTAACTCTTAGGTATAGACTTTTCATTTGTCAGCAAGGCTGTTAATCAAAGTACCGGTTGAACCTCCCTGATCCAGCATCCTCAAGACCTGACTGGTCCCGAATGAGGGATTTTTCCAGATAAGTGGTAGTCATTTCAGACCCCATGTTGCTCACCTCTCCTCACCCCACCGCCCCTCCACCAGGCTTCCTGGCTCCGCCCGCAGCCCAGCTGAGCTACTCACCAGCTCCTGCCTCCCTGCCCCCACGCAGCTTAACTGAGCCACACATTGGATCCCGCTCCCCCTCCCACCTCCTTGCAGTGCACTGGGACTCTCTGATCCTAGAACATCCATGGTCACGCCAGAGCACATATGTTGCCAGATCCTGGATTGTAGAGGTTCAACCTGTATTGAACTTCTGAAATAATCACTTTCAACCTCTCTCCTATACATAAAATATAGAGAGTCATAAAACATCCTAGCATCTTTTTAACCCAAAATGAGTAAAGGAAAAGGGGAAAATGTAACTACCATAGATTAATTTCAGGTTGACACTGAGGTTTGTAGGCTAAAAGGAACAGCATAAATATTGCTGCAAACCTCATAAGAACACGTCCCAAAGCAGCCTAGGAAGTACTAGAACCAAATTTACATCAGTGACGTTCTGTTTAACCCTCTTCCTTCCAAATACACAATATTAGTCAAGTTAAATTAATGGGTATTTTTAAGATTTTAGATTTCATCTTTTTTTCAGATTATTTGGTCAAGATTTGTTTTGTTGAGTAATGACGAATAATAAAAGGGCTGTCTTAGCAACAACATTTGCAATCAACAGTGATCTGTGATTTAAATAATGTGACAATTATGTATCTGACTCATACTGTTACACTCAAAGCTAAGAGGTACAGAAACAGGAAAACAAAGAAAAGGAGATGGCTGATGAGCCTTAATCATTCGTAAACGCAACTGAGCAAGGTTTCAGATTTGCAGGACAGAAACAGAAGAGATGGAAACCACAAAAATAATGGGAGAGGATAAACATGACTTTCTTAAATCTGTTTTAATCCCAGTCCCACTGGACCCATGTATATGCATAGAAAAGGAATAGTAGTGTATTGCCATTTTTCAGTATGCAGGGCCTATTCCTACTCCAAGACTGATAATAAGTCAATCTCGAAATAACATAGCGGGGTGGGGTGAGGACACTTGTTGGAGAACTGGAACTAGAGCTCAAGTTATTATTAACTGTGATGGAGAGAATACTTGGCTGTGTGATAAAAGAGGTGACTCCATAGTACTTCCAAAGAGAAATCTTGCAAAGGTTCCTTCTAGCCTCAAAGCTCCATATGTCCTAGGTCCTGTGGATCATCATAGTTAACGGAATCAAAAGTGGAGGGGATAGAAGTCATTGCTTGCCCCTTCAGTCCAGTGCTACTGTTCTATGTTCTAACTATTGTGCCTAGTTTCAAAACAAAAAATGACGTGTAGCTGAGCCTTCTGATCTCTTCTAACCCTGTGAATCTATGAGTCTGTGTCCCCAAACAAAAACAAAAGCTACAGTATTTCATATTGAAAATGTACCCTCTCCATGCTTTCTCTACACCACATGATAGGGTCAAGGCGAGCGTTTTAGTGCAGACTACTGGAAGGATGTCAAGTGTTATCAGAAGAAAGATGCCCTTTAAGAAAGTCGGACTGATCTTGACCTATGCTTGATATTATCTTAGGAAGTGAATATGCTAAGGTAATCAAAACAGATTCCTACGTTAATACACAGAGAATAAACTGAAAATGAATGCTTAAAATCAGGAGCAAACAAATGAAAGAACAAAATAAAGCTAATTCTTCTTTTCCCAGTAGAAAAAGGTTCTGCTAATCTCTTAAATGTCACTGAAATTGCTTATTGCATTTGAGGAGATAAAGCATAAATTCTTATATAACCAAGTTTAGGTTGAACCTCTCTAGTCTGGTACTCTCCGGTCAGGAAACATCCATGGTCCAGCATGATTTCAGTTAGCTGGATGTCCACTTATCATGCATGTGGTCAAGTCTCATGTGGGCCCAATAATTATGTTTACAGCCACAAGTTCTGGATCACGGTGTTCTGGGCTGTTGGGGTATGTCTACACTACAGGGCTAATTAGAACTAACTTAGTTCGAATTAGTTAATTCGAACTAAGCTAATTTGAACTAACGCATCCAGACTAAAAAACCAGTTCAAATTAGCGTTTTGCTAATTCGAACTAGCATGTCCACATTGAGTGGACCCTGAACAGGGCTTAAGGATGGCCGGAAGCAGTGCCGGCAGGGCATCAGAGGAGGACTTAGAGCGTGGAGCTGCTGCCTCAGGCTAGCCGAGGGCTGTGCTTAAAGGGACCAGACCCCCACCCCAGACAGACAGTTCTCAGGGGTGCCCCGTTTGCAAAGCAGTCCTGGCTTGGAGTGCCCTGAGTGCCCACACTGGGCACATCACAGCACTCGGCCATCAGCCCGGCTGCACTTGACGCAAGCTGCCATCTGGGGAGAAGGGGCAATTGGGGGGCTGCAGGAGAGCTTCCACCCCCAGAAGCCCGCAGAGCCAGCCCAGTACTCCCCATCGGGGGCTCGAGCCCCATTCCTCCCTCACCTCCTTCCACTTACCCTTCCCTAGCCCCCCTTCCTGATGTACAAAATAAAGAAAACGTGTGGTCAAAAATAGAATCTCTCTTTATTGAACAAAACTCAGGGAGACTGGGAAAAGGAAGTGGGAGAGGGGAAGTCAGAGGGTGGGAGAGGGGAGGGCAACTAAAATGATCAGGGGGTTGGAACAGGTCCCATATGAAGAGAGGCTAAAGAGACTGGGACTTCTCAGCTTAGAAAAGAGGAGACTGAGGGGGGATAGGATAGAGGTCTATAAAAGCATGAGTGGGGTGGAGAGGGTGCAGAAAGAAAAGTTCTTCATTACTTCCCATAATAGAAGGACTAGAGGACACCAAAGGAAAGGAATGGGTAGCAGGCTTCAAACTAGTAACAGAAAGTTCTTCTTCACAAAGCAAATAGTCAGCTCCTTGCTGCAGGAGGCTGTGAAGGCTAGAACTAGAACAGAGTTTAAAGAGAAGTGAGATCAAGTCATGGAGGTTGGGTCCATGGAGTGGTATTAGCCAGGGGGTAGGAATGGTGTCCCTGCCCAAAGTTTGTGGCAGGCTGGAGAGGGATGGCATGAGACAAATGGCTTGGTCACTGTCTTCGGTCCATCCCCTCCAGGGTTCCTAGGGTTGGCCGCTGTCGGCAGACAGACTACTGGGCTAAATGGACCTTTGGTCTGACCCAGGATGGCCATTGTAAGCTCAGGGCTCAGGGTCGGGGGTCTCAGTGGACCACCTTGATTTTCATGCACACCTGTTCCTGGGTGGCCAGGCTGGCAGCTCTCCTGCCCTAGATGGCCACTTTCCTGTGCCTAGTGCGGAGGTCGTGGACGAGGTCCACGATGTCCGCACTAGACCAGGCGGGCGCCTACTTCTTGCGGTCCCGGGCAAGCTCCCGGGAGCCGCCAGCCTGGTCCCGGGAAGAGGGGGAGGGCTGGGGGGCATCGGGTGGGTGGCTCGAGTCGTGCCAGGTGCAGAGTCTGCTGGCTGGGTGCTGGCAGGCTTGCACTTGGCACGGGCACCGTAGCCAGCCCGTGCCCCTTTAAGAGGTCCGGGGCTGGGAGGGGGGCAGTAGAGTTTCCCTGGTGTTGGCCAGAGTGGCCACCAGGGAAAGCTGGGGAGGGCTAGCCTCCCACTAGTTCGAATTAATGGGCTACACACCCCTTAATTCGAACTAGTAAGTTCGAACTAGGCTTAGTCCTCGTACAATGAGGTTTACCTAGTTCGAACTAAGCGCTCCGCTAGTTTGAATTAAGTTCGAACTAGTGGAGCGCTAGTGTAGCGCCTATCAAAGTTAATTCGAGCTAACGTCCGTTAGTTCGAATTAACTTTGTAGTGTAGACATACCCTTATTTAGCTCTAATTTACCACTTTGTATTTTGTAAGGGACCAAAGGTCACATGCAGCATTTTTTATCTCAACTTTTGGGGTGTCTTTTCACCTAAAGGAGAACACTAAATGTAAGTAGCATAGATAGAGTATGAGAGAAAAAAGTGTTATGAATACTCTTCCATAAAAGACACATAAAGCTAATTCTACATATATTGAAAGGGGTGAAGGGTGAGGGAGGCAACATTTGACAGAACCCTTCTGCATACTTCATCATACTGAATAAGAGAATAGAAAAAGAAATTACTAAGGAGCAAATGATCATATTGAGCCTGAGTCTGAAAAAAATAGTTTTACAATATTTATTTTTGAAAAAGCTACTGTAGTGTGCACAATACACAGCAGATCAATAAGAAGATATTCGAGATAAAAGAATTCCAGAGGTGGCCTATTTGACATCTCTTTTGTGACTGATACCACACTTTTTTCTAACTCGTCCGTTGGAAGAAAGAAATAAAAAACAGACCAGAAACAATAACATCCTCAGTTTGGCACTCAACAGCAGTCATAGGCCTCCAAATTACATTGTGTAAAGGAAGGTTTTTACAAAACCAAATGTGAACCAGAGTTTTTCTCTTTTTGGAATTTCCTTGAAAACACTCTCTCGGTGTGGTGCACATGCGTGTATGAATTAGAAAATGAAAGTGATGAGAAACGTAAGTTCAACTGACCAGTTGTTTTTAATTATCCATACGGAGTGAGAAGGGTACAGCATAATTGAGAACAGCAATGATTTCTCACTTCCAGCAACTGTTCATCTCCAAAGTGCTTTAATTAATCCACAACATAAATTTATGGTAGGTGAGTATGTATTATTATCATTCCTATTTTACAGCTGGGGAAATGCAGGCAGAGAGCGACAGACAAAAAATGCCCAAATCAGAATAGCTAACATTAGGCTAAAACCATGTTAAGGGCCCTTCAGATAAGTGGCCTTTTTTCAGTTTCTGTCCTATTCAAGACAACAGGAGAGACAGAGATATCTAGCACCTTTGAAACTCTGCAGGGAAGGGAAGGAGCATCAGAATAATTTACACTGGACCTACACAAAAAGGGGATGGGATGATTTTCTTGTGGCTGGCTATGGCTATCTTAAAGGCTACTTAGTACTATTGGTATGGGGCAGCCAAGCCTAAGATCTGAGCTGCAGTTTACAACTCAATCATTTACATTCACATTATGCTGAAATTTACCACACAAATTATTAGACACTTCTACTGGCTCAGTCATTTTCAAGAAAAAGATTAGCATAAAATGAATAAAACATACTTCTCTGTTTTTCAGATCCCCTTTTGCCAGTCTCTAAGCAAAAGGAGTCTGTCGTGTGTGCGCAAAAATAAACTGCAAAATTAAACAGTCAATCCTTGCAATAGAATGACCACTTTTTTGGGCGGGGGGAGGAGGGAGAGATTTAGCAGAGATTTTTATTTGAAAAATAGCTGAACATACGTATTACCTACATTTCATAAAACTGCATAAACGTGTGATTTTCTAGAACAATGCTCATGCACAGTATATCTATTTTTATGCCAATTATTAATTTGGCCGGCATAATTCCATTTCCTGATCCCAGATGGGAAACAGTCACTGGCCTGGATTTTCAAAAGTGACTAGTGATTCGGGGTCCCCAGTTTTGGATGCCGAACTGGAGTTGGCTTTAATGGGGCCTGATCTCAGAAAATACAATGTCCCCTCCTCCAGAAAAATCTCTTAGAAGCGGGTCCCAAATCACTTCTCCGTGTCTGCATAGAAATCTGATAATCTACTCTGACAAAGCAACACCAGAGCTTCTCTTCTGAAATATCTGGTGCTACCTTTGTCAGAGACAGGAAACTGGATCGCGTCTGTGATCCAGTCTGGTAATTCCTATTATGTCTGAATGTTGTACCCAGAAAGAGGCAGAATGATTGAACGCTGTCAGCCAGTTCTACTGTGCTAATCAAATCTAACAAAACCCTTCAGACAGAACAGTACCGAACACTGCTGAAATGAGAAATAAGACTGTAGAAAAAAGTTAAAATATGACAGACAAGTTCTAGATAGAACGGGATGGAAATATAATGAGAAAACTGCCGAGTCCCTTATATGCAAAGGACAATAATGCTCCAAGGCATGTGTAGGTTATGTTGATATAGTTGCACTGAAAAAAACCCCAGTATAATGATAGTTGGTAGTACTCTGATGTATTTTACTACAGTCCATTTATAAAATTTGTCTTCCCTGTTGAAAATCAAGAAAAGTGACTGTTTAAAACAGACCTACAAATATAGGTAATTTGTTTTGTTGTCAAAACAAAATCTCATTTACATTAAACAGAATTTTACAGTTACAAGTACAGTGATGTTGTAGACTCTCTAAAGAAAGAACAGGGGCAATTAAAAATATGTTCACATGCATGCTAACAGAACAATTACTGGGCAACAGGGATGGTGTCAAAGACCCCAGGACTTCTTGAGTCATCTGAATGAGTCAGAACCTTAGAGGTTTTTGTTAAGGTAAGAACATGAACATAAGAATTTCTATACTGAGTCAGACCAAGGTCCATCTTGCCCAGTGTCCTGTCTTCCAACAGTGGCCAATGCTAGGCTCCCCAGAGGGGATGAATAGAACAGGGAATCATCATTCCTACTCATCCTGGATAATAGTCACTGATAGACCTATCCTCCATGAATTTATCTAGCTCCTTTTTGAACCAAGTTAAAGTCCTGGCTTTTATAACATCCTCTGGCAAGGAGTTCCACAGGTTGACTCTGCATTGTATGAAGAAATACTGCCTTTTGTTTGTTTTAAACCTGCTACCTGCTACTTTCATTTCTTTTTTTTATGGGAACAAGTAAATAAGTTTTTCTTATTTATTTTCTCCACAAAGTCATGATTTTATAAGACAAAAGTTTTTTGACCCCAGGGCTGTGTAGGAAAACATGAAAGCATAACCTAAGTATAACCAATCCAGCAATGTCTGCCTGAGTCACTAAATTGTCAAGGGACTTGACAATGAACTTTTTTGTATTGATTTTGCCTGCTTGTGGTGATCTGGAAATTCCTGATGTATCTAACAGGGCAATGCTCTGTCCAACAGGCATTGGTTCCATGTATAGGCTTTGTGATGCAGACATCTCCCCATCACAAGCTCTAACAATAACAAAGCCAAGAAGATGCCAATGCCAGTGAATGTGTCTCTAAGGGGTTTTATGCTTCCTATTTTGTCTCATGAGCATGTTAGTGATGACTGGGCCATGTTTTGAGCATTTGCTCAGAAGGAGGATGCTGCTGGAGTTACCCTTTCCTACCTCTTCTTTCCTGATAATGCTATTCCAGAGATATGACTCCTGCCAAACTCTGGTTTTAAAATCTCAGAGGAGACTGATCTTGTCGTCCTAGAGAATATTGATCAAGGCTCTATGAAGATCTGTATAGAACTGTTCCTTAATATCCTTGACATAATCAAGGGACATACACACTGAGGAACAACCAGCAGACTGGTTGCTACTGAGCTCAAGACGAAAAGTCACAAGACATCCTTACACAGGAAATGCTGTAAGCTGGCTGACAAACTTAGTCCTAATTGTAAAACTAATAGCATGAATGTGCCAGTCCTCTGCAGATTTTTCTTTAAACAAATAAAAGGTGAGGCTTCCACCTTCTTCTTCCAGTTGACCTTCATCTGGGCACCTAGTCTCACTCATGGTGACAACGTTGATGTTGTATCTGGCAAGTCCCCTGGTGATAACAGCAGTTCTTCTTTCTGGCCATACATTATCTTTGTTAGTCATCAGGGAGTGAACATTCCATGTTATAAAATTCACTGTGTCTTTATGGCTTCAGCTGCCGGCAGAGTAAGCCCCCTGTACATAGTCATCCAGCGAGGAGCATGTGGCTCCCATTCATCTTCTTCCCCTGAAGTTCCTCCACCTCTTTCTGTCCCCACTCTGCCCAGATGAGAGCCTCATGGGAGGGTGTGAAGAGGCACTTTGCAAGCACATGCAAGCTGGCTGTTAGCCCAGGAGGCCAGGGGAGGGAACAAAGAACATGGACAGAGAGCCTTAGAGGGGGGGCTGAGGAAGTGGACTGGGGTAGATCATTGAGAGGGGTGTTTGGAGAGAGGAGAGTGAGCAAGGGCACCATTTCGGGAAGGGAGGGGAGGGGAGCTCACCAGCCAGGCGAGAGAGGCATGCACCGAATACAAATACTTTCCCCTCATTTCCTGACAGTCCAGGGAAAGGGATGAAAAGAAAGCTGTGTCCTGGAGCGGATAGCTGCTGCCTCCACTATCCTCCTGAAATGGCATCTGAGTGGGTGCAGTTGTCAGGGCAGAGCCACTGTTGCGACTGCTTTGGAGGACAGGGTCATAATTCAAAATGATCTGGACAAATTGGAGAAATGGTCTAAGGTAAACAGGATGAAGTTTAATAAAGACAAATGTAAAGTGCTCCACTTAGGAAGGAACAATCCGTTTCACACATACAGAATGGGAAGTGACTATCTAGGAAGGAGTACGGCAGAAAGGGATCTAGGGATTATAGTGAACCACAAGCTGAATATGAGTCAGTAGTGTGATGCTGTTGCAAAAAAAGCAAACATGATTCTGGGATGCATTAACAGGTGTGTTGTGAGCAAGACACGAGAAATCATTCTTCTGCTCTACTCTGCACTGGTTAGGCCTCAGTTGGAGTATTGTGTCCAGTTCTGGGCACCACATTTCAAGAAAGATGTGGAGAAATTGGAGAGGGTGCAGAGAAGAGCAACAAGAATGATTAAAGGTCTAGAGTACATGACCTATGAAGGAAGGCTGAAAGAATTGGGTTTGTTTAGTTTAGAAAAGAGAAGATTGAGGGGGAACATGATAGCAGTTTTCAGGTATCTAAAAGGGTATCTAAGGAGGAGGAAGAAAACTTGTTCATCTTGGCCTCTGAGGATAGAACAAGAAGCAATGGGCTTAAACTGCAGCAAGGGAGGTTTAGGTTGGACATTAGGAAAAAGTTCCTAACTGTCAGAGTGGTCAAACACTGGAATAAATTGCCCAGGGAGGTTGTGGAATCTCCATCTCTGGAGATATTTAAGAGTAGGTTTAACAAATGTCTATCAGGGATGGTCTAGACAGTATTTGATCCTGCCATGAGGGCAGGGGACTGGACTCGATGACCTCTCGAGGTCCCTTCCAGTCCTAATATTCTATGATTTGATTCCAGAGTACTGGATAAAATATTCTCCCAGAATTTATTGATGTATTCCTCATAAACCAAATGGGAAAGGTCCTGGAGGAATTCTAACATCATCCTGTAAAATACTTTAAGAGCTTTGAATACAGGCATTATGTAAGTGCACAGGTCATTATCAATGTATTTCTTATTCCATTGGAAGTGGTTCCTAAATATAAAGCAAGTTAAGAATAGAGATATAACTTTGACTTCATTTGATTCATTGCTGTATTGTAATATTTTTAACAGTTCTTTTAAAATTAATTTCTCTGGTGCTTTTTGTGATTTGGTTAATTAAGTAATTTGTAAAATATTTTTGCTAACTATTGGATTTGATGGATATATACCCCTCTCTCCTTCAAAGATACTAAGCTAATAAAGGGATTTTGAAGTAGATGCAGTGCCTATTCAGAGCAATGAACATTTAGCATTTGTGGTGAAGGTTACAGTGTATGTTGTGAAGTCAGGTAGCTTCATAATAGAGTTTGGAGGGACAAAAGACAAAAAGCAATGATCAGTTCCAATAATGTATAGGTGATGATGGTGAGACTGGGAAAGTGCCAGTATAGGGGCTAGCAGAATTGTTGGATAAAACAACTGTTGGAAATTTTATAGCTGCACTAACAAATCAAAGTTAGAAGGTTCTGCAGCTCTCCTGGAGTATTTGATTAGGATAAAAATGAACCTATCTTGAAAGAATCCCACCCCACTATGTTTGTTCCACTCCTTATATAGCTTTTAATTTATAAGCATTTAAACATTTTACTTAGTATTTTAGGCTCTGATTCAGCAAGGGTACTTATCCCATTGCCAACAGAAGTACTCACATTCTTAAAGTTCTTTGCTGAAATTAGGCCTTCTAAAGAAATACTATACCAGGTTCCTGGCTGAAATGGGACCTTACAGGGGGATTATACCAATACTCTTCTATTTATTATTATAGCTGAAGCAGCAGTCAGAACTATCGTTTTAAAATGTCTCAGCATTTCCATTTCTGAGCCCCTATTTCAGTCTCTTAAAACATTCTGAAATTTCCACATATTAAACTCTGACTAAAGGTTAATTTTTCTGGGTAGTTTGAAGAAAAAAATGGTTCAGACATTTTTGCATGAATAGAAGGCAAAAACAAGTACATATTTTCCCATTTAAAGGAATCTTGCATCCTATTGTTGAACAGTTCTAGAACTGTAATAGCTGGGAGCTGAAAGTTGAAATTTACCTGGAAAATAATCTTCAATGAGGAGAAGTTGTTTTAAGTTTTCCACTGACCATATTTTTTTTTATTTGGCTGAGTTATAACCTTTTGAAAACCACATGTGGTGCATGCACAATATAATTTTAACACCACCACTGGGCATTTTTAACAAAGATCAGATGACATTCTGAAGAAAGGCAAGCTGTATATTGCATGCATATGTGATCTATTAGCTAGAGAACATTGTCAAAAATGTGCCAGAGGTGTATAGTGAATGAAGCTGAGGTTTACTAATGCCTAGCCTCATTCTCTGTGCATCTTTTAAGTGTGCACTGAGCCATGTACAAAAACCTATCCATTATCCAGCATACTATGACACATAATTGTATCAGCTAGCACCTTGGAAAACATCAGATACCCTTGTTGTGTCCAACTTGTATTCTGATGCACAGCTTTAAATGACAGGCTCATGAGCTTGTCTCTATAGATTGGCACATAAGACTGTTACACGGTCTGTTAATTTGAAAGTTGTTCTGCCTTACTATTCCTGAGGTCACTTAAGATTTTCCAGAAAAGAGTGAGTTTGATGTTGTTGCTTTCTAATATCTGCTGAATAGGAAAGTGAATGCCATATGGAGTGAAGGATTGTGTTAGCAACAGTCTTGTAGAAACTCTAGTAGAAACCCCCCCCCCCCCAAACATTTTCCATTAAAAATGCAGATGTCTCAAAATTGAAAAAAAAAATCAGATTGGCTTTACACTGATATGAAAACATTATTTTACTCTATTATTATTTAAATATAATACTTAATACAATGTCTCTAGAATATATTATATTCAATATTTGAATAAAAAATCAAAATACCTTGTACAGGAATTTTGATGAGTCCATAGCCATTTTGGAATTTTAATTTTGTGGGAAATTATGATATTTGGCTTTTCATTATGAATAAAAACACTTTCCTCCCAACTCCAAGCTGGTGACTGCTTACAGGTAAAATTCATGAGAGGCAGTAAAATCTAAGAATCATAGAAGTGTAGGATTGGAAGCGGGGGGGGGGGGAGGCTCAATAGGTTATCTAGTCTAGTCCCCTACACTAAAACAGGACTAAGTATTATCTAAAGTTTAACCATAGCTGTTTAGATAACCTGTAGGTTTTTTTTAAAAAATCTATGATGGAGAATCCACAACCCTCTCCCCTTAGGTAATTTGTTCCTTTTCTTTTTTTAACTATGCTAAAAGGTTAGGAAGTTTTTTCCAATGTGTACATTAAATCTTTCTTGATTCATTTTAAGCCCACTCCGCCTATCCTGTCCTCCATGGTTAAAGAAAACAATTTTCACCTGCTTTATAAAAACTCAGTCTTCTCCAGATTATTCAAGCCCAACTTCTTCAAACTTCCCAGACAGGTCATGTTTTCTAGACATTGAATCATTTTTGTTATTGTCTTCTGGACCCTCTCAAATTTCTCCATGTCTTTCCTAAAATGTGGTGCCCAGAACTGAACGCAATACTCGAGCTGAGCATTCAACTGCTCGAAGTAGAGTGGAAGAAGAGGTTACTCATTCTGTGCAATAACCCTGGTTCTTGAAGATGCGTGTCCATATGGGTGCTCTGCTGGAGGTGTATCCACATCCCTGTGCCTCCGATGTAGCAGTGTCTGTCCAGCTCATATGTGAGCTCTCCCTTTCTTATGTTGTGCCTTTAGGCTACCAAGCACTGCACAGGTGACCCACCCTCACTTCCTTTTCTACCACAGAACCCTTTAATTAAGAACTCTGAAGTAGAAGAGCAGAAGGGCAGGTCGTGGAATGGAATAGATACACGCATCTCCAAGAACAACAGTTACGGCATAGGGTGAAGAACCTCTTCTTTTTGAGTAGCATCCTTCTGGGTGCTCTATTGTAGATGATTCCACAATCGTATACCTGGGGGGGGGGGCGGTTTCAAGTCTAGTCTATTATTTATGATAATATTGTGGATCCAAACTTGAAACTGGATACAGTCATGGGTGATTGCATAACATTCTGCAACAGCATGAGCTGATGCCCAAGTTCCTGCTTTGCATATTTCAAATGGGAATTTCTAGGTGAAGGCTACAAAAGTAGAAACAAAATGAGTCCAAACTCCAAATGGAGGTGGACCTTTGTGGGTACTATAGCAATAGGACAGAGGTGGACAATAATTTTTGATGGGGGGCCTCTCCAAAATTTTGGTAACTGGTTGAGGGCCACACTCTTCCATTATATTAATGGAGGGGGTGGGGGATCTGGGATGGAGGTTGGGTGCAGAAGGGAGCTTGGGTTAAGGGATTAGAGTCCAGGAGGGAGTGTAGGGCCTGAGAGAGAGTTTGAGAAAAGTAGGTGGTTGTGACTGGAGCACTGGACTGGGGTGCAAGGGTTTGGGTTGTGACCTGGGGCAGGGGACTGGAGTGCAGCGGTTTTGGTTGTGACCTAGGGCAGGAGGAGTTTGTGACTTTAGCTAGGGGATTGGGGTACAGAACAGGTGCAAGGGTTTGGGTTGGGACACAGCGCAGGAGGGGGTTGGGACCTGGGAACGGGATGGGGGTGCAGATTCTGGGAGGGGGTATGGATGCAGGAGGAGAGCAGAGGGTTTGGGTTATGTGGGGCAGAGGGGTAGAAGTGGGGGGGCAAAGGTTGGGGGGAGGCAGGGACTGGAGTGCCAGAGGCAGGTCTGGCCGAGAGACTTACCTGGGTGATTCCCAGTCAGCAGCCTAGCATGTTTCTGAGGCAGCCTCCCTGCCTGCTCCACCCCTTCACAGGCTGCAGGGGCCATGAGCATGTGTGAATAAGTACAAGCCTGAGGGGAGGGAAGGTGTGGTGCTTTGTGTGCTGCCTGTTATTCAAACAGGCAGCTCCCATTGCCTAGAAACCAGCCAATAGGATTGTGCTGAAGGCTGAAGCCTTTCTCCCTCCCCTCCAGGCTCACCTTTGTGAAAGAAAAATGGCTCAGCAGCATGTGGGTGAGGCAAGGCAAGGAGGGAACCTGCCTAGGGTTCCCTGCTGTGTCCACAGGCTGGATCCGGTGGGTGGTGGGCCAGATCCAGCCAACAGGCCATTTTTTGCCCAGTCTCAAGTTTTTGTTTTGAGACTGAGAATTCTTTAGATCTCTCTGCAATCGAAAGGAATAGTTCCAGGAAATTCTTGAAAATTTTTGTCCTATCCAAATAGAATGTCAGTGTAATATTGCTTCTCTCTTGTCCTGCTGCGGCTTTAGAAAGACAGCTGGGAGGTGAATAAGTTGGTTTATGTAGAAAGCAGAGGATACTTTTGAAGGAACTTGATGTGGGGTCTCATGTGTGACCTTATTCCTAAAAAAATTAAAGGCTGGATGTGCCAGTAAAGCCTCTATTTCCCAAATTTTCTAAGCAGAAAGTGATGGCTACCAGGAACACCATTTTCATAGATAGCTGTGTAAGCAAACATGTAGCCAGGGGTTCAAAAGTAGGCTTTGCAAGGCACATGAGGACCAGGTTAAGGAGTAGGATGTCTAATTTGTGGGAGGAGTTTAGCATACCTTTGAGGAATCTTTTCACTGTAGAATGGCTGAATACAGATTAGCCATCTAGCTCACGATGAAAGGCAGTTACGGCTGAGAGATGCACCTTTGCTGAACTTAAAGGTAACCTTGACTTATTAGATCTAAGATGTAGTCTAGTACTAATAGGAGGGAGGGAATATTGGGGTAATGTCTCACCAGATTTGGAATTTTTTCCATTTCTGAATACGTGCTGAGTTATTTTTCTGCTACAGAAAAGCACCTCTTTCTGAACAGGACATTTTTATGCTTTTGAACAATGCTTTAGAGAACATGTAGGTTGGGAGGGTGGCTCTGTTGTGCTGCAGGAGGAAGTGAGAAAGGAGTTGAAGGGTGACTCAAAGAGTTGTCATAGATCATTGCTAATGATACAAAGATCTCATCAGCTAGTTCCTTAAGCATTTTAGGATGTATTTTATTAGGCCCTGCCAACTCGAAGACCTCTAACTTGTCTTTGGCCATGTCTACATGAGAGATATAGTGGCACAGATATAGTGGCACAGGTTCATGGAGGTTAGGTCCATAAAAGGCTAATAGCCAGGGGATAGAAATGGTGTCCCTGGCCTCTGTTTGTCAGAGGCTGGAGAAGGATGGCAGGAGACAAATCGCTTGATCATTGTCTTCAGTCCACCCTCTCTGGGGCACCTGGTGCTGGCCACTGTCGACAGACAGGCTACTGGGCTAGATGGACCTTTTGTCTGACCCAGCACGGCCGTTCTTATGTTCTTATGTTCACAGCTGTACCAGTGCTGCTGAACCACTGTAAAATCTCTCCGGTTTTAATTACACTTGCACCCTCTTTCGAGAGTAGACATTCGAAATTGCAAATGAAGCCGGGATTTAAATATCGCGCACTTCATTTGCATATTCACATTATGGAACTATTTCAAAATAGCGCTATTTCGAAAAAAAAGAAATGCTGTCTAGAAGAGGTTATTTCGAAAGAAAACCCTTCTTCGGAAATAACTGGTAAACCTCATTGTACGAGGAATAAGGGTTATTTCAGAAGAAGGATTTCTCCCAAAATAATCGCGTCTAGACAGCGTTTCTTTTTTCAAAATGGTGCTATTTCAAAATAGCGCTATAACGCGAATATGTAAATGAAGCATGGGATAGTTAAATCCCGACTTCATTTGCAATTTCGAATGTCTACATTTGCATCCCTCTCTCGAAAGAGAGTGCAAGTGTAGACATACCCTCCTATAGCAGTTGACAGGAGAGAATCTCTGACATTGACAACATTAAATCACTCCCCACAAGTGGCAGTAGGTACATTGCCAAGAGAAGCTCGACTGCCAACATATCACTTTGCATCGCTAATGCTGGCAAAATTTACATCATTCAATGGTGTGTTTACATTGCCAGCTATGTCGCTCAGGAGTGTGAAAGACATGGCCTAGTTTTTAATTTGTTCTTTCCCTATTTTAGCTTCAGATCCTACTTCATTTACACTAGTATTCACTATGCTAGTCACTTGATCATCACTAAGTTTTTGGTGGCAACATAAACAGAAAAGGCATTTAACACTTCAATCATTGCCCTGTTTTCTGCTGTTGTCTTTCGCTCTTCACTGGAAATGGGGCTATCCTGTCCTTCGCCTTCATCTTGCTTCCAATGTATTTGTAAAATGTTTTCTTGTTACCCTTTATATCCCTAGCTAATTTCATTTCATTTTGCGTCTTGCCCTTTCTAATTTTGACCCTACATTCTTGTGTTGTCACATATATTACACATCCTTCACAATTTACCTAGTTTCCTTTTCTTGCATGAGTATATTTTGAGTTTCATGTCATTGAAGATCTGATTAAGCCAGAAAGGTCTTTTATCATGCTTTATGTAGGAGCCTTGAATGGAAAACATTGAGAGGCATCTAACTATGCTCCTTCTATGGTGGCATAACAATAAAGTATGATTAATAAGGTATCTTATCTTCTGCATCTTTCAGTGGTCCTTAAAATTATACAGGAATTGCCTTTATCTGCCTGTGAGATCAGAATTGGAGATTTTAATCAGTCTTTTAAAATTGAGTATTATCACTAACTATTTTGTCACAGCCTGTTTCTATTTCACACCCACCGTCTGTTACTTTCAAATAGTGAATGAGGATTTATATGCATCATAAAAAGCTGTCCAATGAGCAGTTTTGCAAGTCACACCCATTTAGAACACTGCACCCTTTGCCATGTGCATCAACTGAATATCCTAGGCTCTTCCTTTATCAATGCCAAATAAAGAGTTGAGATTAGAAAATCTGCACTTAATGATCAAGAACTATGACTGCTAATTATTTAATATCTTTTGCAAAGAGTGCTCAGTAGCAGAGGTACAAAAGTAGGAAAATAATTCCAGCTATCGCTTACACATGGCATTTAAATGTTGTTTTCTGTCAAAAAGATAATTGACAAATCATATTTGTTATTTGTAATGTTGTTGCAGCTGTGTTGGACCCAGGATTTCAGAGACAAAATATGGTTGAGGCAATGTATCTTTCAACGGACTAACTTTACGTGGTGAGAGACACAAGCTTTCAAGCTACACAAAGCTCTTCTACAGGTTTGGGAAAGGTACTCAGGCCAGGACTACAGTTAACAGTTTAAAGTGCAGCCTAAGGCAATGTTTTAAACTGAAAGTATGGTCCTGAATGTGCCATTTACTGAAGACTGAGAGATTTCTGGGCATGAGAGAGCAGGGCCAGTACATAGAATCATAGAATCATACAATCATAGAATCATAGGACTGGAAGGGACCTCAAGAGGTCATCGAGTCCAGCCCCCTCGCCCTCAAGGCAGGACCAAGCTCCACCTACACCATCCCTGACAGATGTCTATCTAACCTGTTCTTAAATATCTCCAGAGAGGGAGATTCCACCACCTCCCTTGGCAATTTATTCCAATATTTGACCACCCTGACAGTTAGGAATTTTTTCCTAATGTCCAATCTAAACCTCCCTTGCTGCACTTTAAGCCCATTACTCCTTGTCCTGTCCTCAGAAACCAAGAGGAACAAATTTTCCTCCTTCCTCCTTGTGACACCCTTTTAGATATTTGAAAACCGCTATCATGTCCATTATAACGAGGCATTTGATAATGGATAAATCTGTTCCTTCACCACTGATATCTACTTAAAATAGTCTTCCCTCTTTTATTCAGAACAGTTGCCTAAGAAGACGGTTGGGGAGGATCAGAGGAGTTAGTGTTTGTAGGAGTCTCTTCTGAATATTATGTGTTTATTCATATCTTCCCCCAGACACACACAAAATACAATCTTGTGCATGAAGTATTTATAGTTGCCCCTTGCCCTTTCCTACAGGGCCAGAGAGGAACAGACATGTCCGCCCCTTGCATTCTCCTGGCATAGTGGGCTCGGATAACAAAGTCCCCATTCCCTTTACTTCTTTCCTGTGTCTTCTTTTATACCCCTCAGCTGATGGCTAATTGGTTCATCAGCTGCCAGACGGATCAGCTAATTTATTCCCCCAATCAGCCTTCTCCAGGGGAACTAATTGGTGTTTAAGTGATCAGAGGGCTGGCTCACTCGTTAGCCTCCAGCATACTGTCATGCTTGCACACCAGTCTTTATCAGAGGGTTTCTCTCTCTCCTATGCAGGTATGAAGCTGTCATTTATCAGAGGCATCAAAGACTCCCACTAACCAGGTGGGAAAATGCAATTATATTTGTTTAATTTGACTATTTTATCATTTAAAAAGTCCCTTTTTAGCTGTGTTTGTGAGGGGAGGGCTTCTCCTTAAAGCGAAGCTGCAATCCTTTATTTTTGACTACAGTATCCTCAGTTCTCCTTTCCCTCCCTGTCCCCCTGTACTGCAGAGCAGGCTTCCAACCAAATCAGATGATAAAAGAGTGTATCCCTTGTAAAACTGTCTGATCTGATTATCCCTTTGGTGACACCTGCATATCCTGTCTACAGATCTTCCTCTCCCCCACCAGCCATAGGCCCTTGTCATGACAGGGCTTGGGAACCATCTGCTGTCCATGCAACCAATGGCTCTGCAGAGGAATAGACAAGTAGTCTATAAGGAACCTCTGCTCCAGATGAATAAGCTATCGTTATGCATGAAAAGCTGCATACACACAACAAGAGAGATAATCAAGACCTACCCCAGTGAAAAATCCCAGTGCCTCATTGCCTCTCAACTACCAGGCTCATGGGCCTTTTGTGGGGAAGCACGTGCCATATGCAACAACATTCTAGCATTCCTCCACTAATTATGAAATTGCTATTTGTAACCATGTGTCAGAGGCAGGAATTCTGTCCAGTCAGGCTACATCTACACTGCAGAGCTATTTTGGGATACCAGAGGTATCCTGAAATAGCTATTCTGCATCTTAAGAGCAAGCCCGTTATATCAAAATATAGTGGGCTTGCTATTCCGACGTCCCTGTAAACCTCATTCCACGAGAGTTAAGGGACGTTTCGGAATAGCACCTTATTTCAAAATTTGGTGCTGTGTAGACAGTGCCAAATTTTAAAATAAGCTATTTAGAAATTACCTCGAAACAAGCTACACAATTATTTTGAGGTAAGGGCGCTGTGTATACTTTACGTACCCTTACAGACTCAAGACAGTGGTTTTCAAAGTGTGGTCTGCAGCCCACTAGTAGTTCCCGACCAACTTGCAGATGGGCAGCAGGTTCGGAGTGTAGGCCCCTCACTGTAGCAGGGAGCCCACGCTGGCACTCCAGCCTCAGCCCCGCCCCACAAGGTTGGAACGCCAGCATCGGCTTCCCACTGCAGGGGAGAAGCCCCTAATCTCGCAGGCCGCATCCAGCTCATGCAAGGATGAAGTGGCTTCATGAGCTGCCACTTCCCCTCCCCCTGCCTGCACAAGACATTGCTCACCTGGAGGCTTTCCCCACTGCTCCCATTGGCTGGAATTCCAGCCAATGGGAGCAGCGGGGGGTCATTCTTGGGAGTGGAAGAGAGCGCAGAGCCAAATAAGTGCTCTCTCATCCCCAGACCCTCACCCCCACTTGCACCCTCCCTCCCAGATCGTCACCCCCGACTGCTCCTACACCCTCCCTCTCAGACATCACACTTCCACACTCTCTTGCACCCTTTTTGTCATCATGGGTGGTTGCCTGGTGGTCAACGGAAAGGTTTGCATTTTGCCGGGTGGGCTAAGGGCCAAAAAGTTTGAGAACCACTGCTCTAGAGTAATTTCCTTTCTCAAAAGGACACTCCAGGTCCAAGTTCTCCTGGTCATCGCACCAAGACAAATAAAATAGCCTGGTCTTCAGAATAATATTCAGAGGAGTATCCGATAATCACTGGAATGAAGCATGATACTAACTCCACCAATTTTTCTCTCTCGATCCATCGTTCTTTTCTTAGGTAACTGTTTGGAATAAAAATGGGAAGATATACCAGGCTAAGGAGTCAAAATCCAGAATAAGAAAGAGTTGCATACACCACAGTTCTATTCATTTTCTTCTACTTCAAACCCCTCTTCATTAAAGGGAAAAGGGAAAGTCTACTGCAGAGGAAGAGGAGGACCCACAAGTGAACAGATTTTTCTACCAGAGTTTTAAGAAACTAGCTCAGGTGTGCCAGCGCTTTCAGGCCAGGTCTATACTACAGAGTTTTTGCACAAAAACTCATGGAGCGTCCACACCTCAAGTGCATTTTTGCACAAGTAAAACAAAAGAACAGAGGGTATTTTCCGGTGTAGGTATTCCTCCTTCTATGAGAAATTACTCCTTTTTGTGCAAGAGCTTTTGCACAAAAAGGTATGTGTAGACGGGGAACAGGAATATTTTGCACAAAAAGAGGCAATCAAAATAAGCACAGGTGTCCTGGTGGCCATTCTGTACATAGCAGAGTTTCCTTCTGAGAGAGCTTCCATGCAGTCTGGATGCTATCTTGCACAAAATTGCATCGCTTTTTCGATGCGCTTTTGCAGTGTGGATCCGCTCCTGTGCAAGAAGTTTTTGTGGAAGATCTCTTCCACAAAAAGCTTCTTGCACAAGAAACCTGTAGTGTAGACATAGCCTCAGACAGTTGACAGAGGACAAGACAGACAGTAAGAGTTTTATAATACAAAAAGAAAAGAGCTTACAACACCAAGCATACAGTAGAAACTCAAAGATATGAACACCAGAGTTATGGATGGACCAGTCAACCACAAAACACATGAAACCAGAAATAACAAATGCAATGCCTCTCTACCATGTATACTGGCTACGCTGGACAGTCTCTGCAACAAAGAATAAATGGACACAAATCAGACATCAGGATAGTAATATACAAACCTGTAGGGGAACATTTTAACCTACTTGATCACTCAATCATGGATTTAAAAGTAGCTATTTTTCTACAAAGGAATTTTACTACTCAATGACAGAGGGAGATGGCTGAATGGGAATTCATTGACACTGTCATCCTGGGCTTGAATAAAGATATTAACTGGTTAATGCACGGCAAAGTCAATTTCCCCTACCATTGACATTCACATTTTCACATCAAAATCTATGAATGGGACATATCCGATCCAGTTAATTAGCCTTATTAATATGGGTCCTGCAATTGACAGGTAACTGCTTTTGCTGTTTATATCTATCTATCTATCTATCTATCTATCTTGGTTTCTGTTATTTCCACTCCAGCTCATCTGATGAAGTGAGTTTTACTCAGAAAAGCTCATGATCCTACACATTTTCAAGTGCCACAGGACTACTACTTATTTTTAAAGTTACAGAGTAACGCAGCTAATCCTTTCAGAAATAACCAGTCAGGCAGCAGCAGAGACAAACAAAAAAGCCAACATTGTATTGTGCCTGTATTGCATCTTAGGGCTGCCTGTCCCACCTCCATGTGCAGAACAGACAAAAAGATGCGGGGGATGCCATCCATAGGCAGCAGTGACAGAGCAGCTGCTATGCTCAGGTCTGCCCCACTTTAATCCCTCCCCCACCCCATCCTCACCTCCTGCCAGGTTGGGGAAATGCTGTTTACCTCCTTCAAAACACACACACACACACACACACACACACACTTTATACAATGGACTACTTCCGGTATTCTATATTTAACATTTGTTAGCTTTATTTAAAGCTCCTGCTGGGAGGGGGACAAGTTTGCAAACTCATGCTGACACGGAGTAGAGCACTCAGCTGCCACTGTCACCCAGCCTGGAGGGTCCGTTGCTAGATCTGTAGCCTGAACTGTGCTTTATGAGGAGTTACAAACATTTCAGAGCTGCAGACAGCCTCAGTTCTAGAGTTCTCTGTAACTCTGAGTTTCCACTGTACATTAATGAATAGGTAAGAGGTCAGAGTGGGGGGCTGCTATGGGATGTCTAGGCACTCTAACAGGCTGTATATAAAATTATTCTATACAAAAGCCCAGAGGAATATATGCCACTTTCTAGGGTAGCTGCTTCACTTGCATGTCTTTCAGAGGAGAGGGTAACACCAAAATTCACCACCCTTCATCTTGAGTTGGGGGGAAGGGTGGTATTTGGCTGGCCGGCTGAGAGAGGAGAGCGATTCTTAATGGCTTGGGTGGAGGAGGGGAAGTGATTCTCTATGGCGTGGGGAGAGGAGGGCAGATGTACAACTGCTGGAGAAGGGGCCAGCATGGCGGTTGATTCACTATTTAGGAACGAGACTTTTTAAAAGGTCAGCCTGTGCCTGGAGCCTCCCCATTTCTTTTTTTTTTTTTTTGGACCTCATTGTGGGTTGCCTCATAGTGGTTTTGCTTAGTCCTTCTTCCCCATGGAAGAACAACTCCACTATTTGTCCCAGCTATATCTGCCCTTTATTCCCTAACCCACGGTAAAGAGATAATTGAATGAGTTGTTTGGAACAAACAAAAAAGAATTTTCAAGCATTAATTTTTATTCTTTCTGTATGTGTGAGAATCATAACTGGGCCAGCATTAATTCTCTGGCCACACACAAAGAAGCATTCAGACTGACAAATCTGGGGCAAGAAATTAACTTGACTGTTGTGTACCATTTTGTTCCTTAACAATTTATATGGCAGACTCTCTCTGCCCCTCCTACTCCCCTCCCGCTCATGTTTATATGGCAGATAAGGCTGCAAAACCAGTGGGAGTTAATACATTCAACATCCTTAATACATTCTCTTTTCACTTATTATCTTACCCGTTTGAAACTTTTTAAAAGGAACCGTAAGAACCATCCTACATTTTTGTTAAAAAAAGATCAAAGCATCAATAAAGTAGTCACAAAGTCCTCTCTCTCTCACTTCACTAAATAAGACATTTGTGGCTCAAAGTGATTGCTCTATGGTAGAGATGGGATGTCAGGGAATTACTTACGATGATCTTGTATTGTTTAAAGTAAAATCTAGCACAAGGTAGACCCAGATGTAGGTAATCCCAAGAGTTAAATTTATGACAAATAACACTTCCTTCTAAAAAGCCAGTGACACTATGGCAAACATCCAATCTATACCTTCTATAGTAACTTGGTTACCATTTCACATAGTTTACTTTTATCTGAAAGTGGGAAAAATCTTTTCTTTCTAGAAAGACAGCTTATTTTTCAGTTTACTGCATTTCTCCCCCAATTCATAGAAATACAAACTTCAAAAACACAAAGGTGAGCTGTTTCTGGTATCCTCAAAGTACACTGCTTCAATCAACACACCAACTCAAGATGCTACTGCAAGAAAGCTTTAAAAAATTTAAAATCTGCAATGTTTATGAAATTTTAAACAAAGTCGTGGTTGATGAATGGCTACAAATATAAAAAAGTAATGGAACATAAACAGGAAAAAAATACCTGCAGAGTAAGGAGGAAAAACACACACTTGACTAAATGAGTAAATATAATTTAACATGTCTGAGGATAATAAGCTAATAGGAGCTTTAAATAAAGTTAACAAATGTTAAATATAGAATACCAGAAGTCCATTCTATAAAAAAATGAGTGTGTTAATAAAAGTTCAAAGTGTTGCATGCCAAAAATATTCCAAAAGGTTAGTAGTGTTTTTATAAGGAAATGTAATGGAGATATTACTAGTTTTGTGTTATGTTTTTGTCCTTTAGTAACTGTAGACTACAGAGAGTGTTATTCAGTATTATGGAATGTATATGAGGTAAAAATGGTTTCTTCCCTGAAAATTATGGAAGAGTAATAAATATGGAAAATGAATGTTGTATGCAATTCAGGTACCAAAAATGTGTATTATTCTCAAGTAAATTATTGGTGAAATATTGATAAGAAACTAACATATGGAATACCCACTGACAGCCAAGTGTCCTTCTCCCCAAACACCTCTTGCCTGATGGCGGCACCTCATCCCCCTCCCTCCCAACACCTCTCACCCACTGCAAAACAGCTGTTGCTGGGCATTAGGAAGCCAAGGGAGGGAGGAGGAGGAGCAGGAAGACTGCATGTGCAGGGGATGAGGTGGAGAAGAGGCAGGTCATGGGCGGTGGCTTGAGGGAAGACTGTGGAATGGGGGTAGAGCAGGGGTGGGTATTGGCAGGTGGAGGTGGGGCTTAGGGGAATGGGTGGAGTAAGGGTAGGGTCTGGAGTTGGGGTCAAGCCACCCCTCCCCCAGCTAGAGGACAAATCAGTACTTATGACTGGAACACTTGGTCAAAAAGTGACCCTGGTGGCTCTAGTCAGAACAGCTGATCAGGTCGATAAAAGTCCCATTTGCCAGAGTAGGCAGTTCTGTGTGGCTCCTGTAAGTGGCCACCCTATCTCTCTGGCTTCTAGGTGTAGGTGCAGCTCATAGCATAGGCACCACGCCACACACAAGCTCTACAGCTCTCCCGGGCACCTGCAGATGGGGGCAGCCTGCAGAGCCCACTGGTCCTGGCCATCCCTGTGGCTAGGAGTCTGAGGGACATGCCATCCACTTCTGGGAGCCATGTGACGTAAGCAATGCACCGAACCTGCACCCCCAAACTCCTGCCACACCCCAACTCCTTGACCCACACCTGAGTCCCCTCATACTCCACCACCCCTCCCATAATCAAACTCGATCCTGGAGCCCAGCTCCCAAAACCCTACCCAGACCCAGCTCATAACCCTCTTCTGCATCCAAATTCCCTCCTGGAGCCCATGACTCACACCTCCTCTTGCACCCCTATCTTTCCCCCCAGCCCAAGGCTTCCTACACACTCTGAACCCCTTGGACTCAGCCTGGAGTCCCCCTCTTATACTCTAAACCTCTTATTCCCATCCCCAACCCATAGCCCATGCCCACAGCTTGGCGCCCTTATCCCCCTCCCCCACATCTCAATCCACGGTCCAATTCTAAAGCCCCACCTTGTGAATTGCTCGTTTCCACCTCTCACCCCAGAACACCCTTCTGTACCCCAAACCCTTTCCCAGACTCACCCCAGAGCCTTCACCTCCTCCAGCATCACAACACCCTGCTCCAGCCTGGTGAGCCATTGAGCTAGGATGGGGAGAGTGAGCGATGAAGGGGGGAGGGGAATGGAGAGAGTAGAAGATGAGGCCTCAAAGAAGGGGTGGGGCAGGGATGGAGCCTTGTGTCAGGGGCGAGACAAGGATGTTGGATTTTCTGCCATCAGAATGTTAGCAGCCCAAGGTAAGGTAGATAGCTGATTTACTGCATGACCTTCCTATGCTTCAGTCAACAAACCTGGAATCTTAGGGTGTGTCTAGACTACAGAGTTTTGTCGACAAAAGTGGACTTTTGTCGACAAAACTATACCTACGTCTACACTACCGCTAAGTTCTGTCGACATAACGTCTTCTAGACAGAGTTCTATCGACAGAAGGTGTTATTGCATGTAAACTGTCCTTGTGTCTACACTGCCATGTTGACAAAGCAGCTTGCTTTGTCGACAGAACTGAATGTAGTGTAAACGCTCTTTGTCGACAGAAGCTTTGTTGACAGTATCTGTTGACAAAACTTCTGTTGACAAAACCCTGTAGTCTAGACGTACCCTTAGTAAAAACAGGATCTACACATAAACTGTGCTTTAAATACATTTAAAATATACTGTGGACATGGAGTTCACAGTTCTGCTTGAGCTAAAGCAAGCATAGTTTGAATCCCAAACAAAACTTTATATATTTTTCTTCCTGATTAATATCCTAATATTTAGCTGCCAAAGAAAGTGGTCTAGAAGCTTGTACAGGTTGAACCTCTCTAGTCCGGCACCATTGGGCCTGACTGGTGCTGGACAAGAGAATTTTCCAGACCATGGGAGATCCATATTGTCTAGCAGTATTACCAACACTTCCAATGCTTACTGGGCTGTTAGAGCACAGTTAGGGGTAAATTAGAGCAAAATAACAGCACAGAACACTGAGAGACAGGACTGGTGGCTGTAAACAAACTTTATGGGACTGAGGGAAACTTAGCCACACCGATGAAAAGTGGACCTCTGGTTAATTAAAATCATTCCAGATAATGGATATTTCTGGAGCTGAGTGTTCTGAACTAGACTGTTAGTGTTATGTATATCATTTAACAGTATTTAGCTGTTCTCTTGATAAAGAACAAGACATTTCATGATGGAGTTCTGATCCTACGCTGAAGATAGGTCTGTCTACTCTGTACTGCCTACTACTCTGTATTGCAACACAATGGGGTCCCATTTTTGGTTTCATTAGGCACTAAAGCAGTATGTGTGATTTAATAATAGTAGTCAGACATTCAATCAAGGCTGCTAAAGCACAGGGGGAACAAGGTTTCTAGCACTGACATACAATAAATCCTGCTACATAGATACGGTATATACCTACATACATTGAAACATGGTCCTGTACAGCAGCATATCCTTTAAAAGGTTGGCACTTTGTGTAAATATTCCAATTGTAGCATCCTTTGGGGAAAATGAATATTTTGAACTGCCAGTACTTTAACATAAATATGATTATTCAGTACATTAAATTATATGTCACCAACTACTGCGAGTAGTTTAAATTGTGCTTTATTTCCAATGATTTTGCTAAGAAAACCTTCTATGAGACATACACCTTAAGAAATGTTCAGAGATTATAAGAATTTCACACAGCAAGCTACAGAGTTTAATAAATATTTTTGCATTATATTTTACAGAACAAGGAAGTGCTACATCAAACCATAATCACCAAATTCAGATATAAAATCCATAGTCTACCACTCTAAAATGTTTTGGAAGGCAAATATTTTGTCATAAGGAAGCAGTAAGAAGCATAAAAGGAGACAACCACCATAATACTTTTTTACTGGGAGTAATAACTTAAAACTGGCATTTTCTTACATTTTCCCTCTCTGTACATCTGCTTCGGAAACTTTTTATTTCTATACAAAAGATTTACTTTCTCGTTCCAGGAACACTAAAAAGCAAAATAACTATATGCTATTGTTTACTTTAACCCAGTGTGAATATTCATTTCTTGAGATGTAACAGAGGGAATGCCTTTTTTTCCTTTTATCTCGAGCTTTCTGATTTATTTAAAGCCTGACTATGAATGAGAATCTCTCAATACTTTTATATCACCAGAAACTTCAACCAATTACATCAGGGGATCTGTCAGACAGCTGACAGTTATATTTAGCTGTCAGAAACCCACAATTTAAACTGCAATGTTATAGCTCTTCCTCCAAACATACGTTTAAAAAATGTATTTTGAATTCACCTCTTTTTAAATATAAATCTAATGAATTCTCAAACCATCATACAGAAAATAGTTTTTAAAATTTATATGAACTTCAGTCTTTTTAACTGGCAGAACACGAGGTATGATGTTTGATATACAACTAGAAGATTTACCTAGCATTGTTCGGGTTCTTCAGGGCAGGATCTTGTGGGGAGGGTGGGGGGTGCAGGAGTCAGAGCAGGGCTAGGAGATGTATGGTGGGGGTCAGGGTAGGGGGTTAGGAGGTGGAGGGGGTCTCAGGACAGGGGATAAAGGCAGCCAGCAGCTGCTCCCTGGTGCCAGCCCAAGGTGGCAGAGTTCATGCTGTACAGCCATTGTGTTGCTCTCCCGGGCTGGCTTAGGGCAACAGAGGCCAGCATTGCTTCCTGGGGCCAGCCCAGGTGTAAGCAGGGGAATGGTCCCACTATTGTGGGGAACTTTCCTGGCTTCTATACTACCTCGGTGAAATGGACCAGCGAAAAGATCTGAGTCCCCGCTCCCATTTCTTTTACCCAAAGGTTTCCCTGACCCTGAGGGCTCCCCTTCCACACGCCTGAGTAGCAGAATCCTCGAAATCCCAACAAAGCTGGGCCCAGGTTTCCTGGGCTTAATCCCCGACCTTGTAGTCACTTAGGAAAGGAGCTAGGATGTCCCCACTCCGGGGTGCTCTCTGCACACTGCATGCTTTCTTGACCCAGTGATCATTTCATACAGTTCAAAGCAAATACAATTTATTAAACAGCAACTGATTAAAAAGGAAAAATGAGAAAGGTTAAATGAGAACACACAGCCCTGCTCTGTAGCAAGGAGACATCACAAACAGCAGTCTGCAGAGTGTAAGGACAGTTCACAGTCTGTTCCTTATGGGTCCCAGGACTCTCTTTCAGGCCCTGGCTGTGCTGCAGGGGGAGGGGAGGGGGAACTGTAGGTTGGACACACTTGCTCTTGCAGTGACCTCACGACTTCAGGATCTAGGTGGCTATGATGGACTCCTCTCCCAGTTGGAGTTACAATCCCTCTTCAAGTCTAGCCTGCAGGGCCTCTTGGCTGGTGGTGTCTCCCTGCCCAGAGCTTCTTTTCCCCCCACTTTGCTGGTCCCAGCTGCTCACCACACCCAGCTGCAGACTGTGCTGCTTTGCCAGCCTCCAGCTCCTTGCATTGTGTCTCTGACCCCTTTGGCTCTCTGGTCACAGCAGGTCTGCTGCTCACCACAGGGTCTGTGCTTCTTGGGCTGTGTGTGCCTGGCTCCGTTGCTGCAGGACTGCCCCTCAGTGCAGCTTGCTCTCGCTGGGCTGTGTGTGTCTGGCTCGGACACTGCAGGTCTGCTTCTTAGCACAGGGTCTGCGCTCTGTGGGCTGTATGGGCCTTTGGTTCTGTCACTGCAGGACTGCCCCTCAGTACAGCTTGCTCTTCTTACCTCTCTCCTCTTTTCTCAGAGAGACCCAGAAATCCCAGCTCACATGGAGGACGGGACCTGGCCTTCTAATTCTCTCATTGATCTGTCCAACCTGTCAATCAGGCTGAGCTGGCGTGTTGGCTTCTTCCCATAGTCCCTGGGGTCTGTCAGTCTCAGGGCCTTGATTTCTCATGGACCCTTCCCCTTTTGGTACTGGGAGCTAGCCAACCAAAAACTTCCACTGAATTTTAGTAAGGGGCTAACATTCCCCTTACTCAGGGCAGTGGTGGGGGGGAGGGAGAGGGTCACACTGCCCAACCCACCACTGCGCCATGGCTGTCTTGGCCTGTTGGGTGTGTACTTGCCTGCTCCTACCCTGTGGTCAGTCTGGAGTATTGCTGTCCCGCATACTTGCTGCTTCCCTGTGGTCATTTTGGAGAAGAACTGTCCATGCTACCAGATCCCTTCCTTTATGTTTGATGTGAAACAATCACATTCTATGGACATCCCTTTGTCAAAGCACAACCAAACTCTGAGCTTGCTTTAAGTATTGATAAGAGGAAGGTGCATAGCAAATTTGGTGATCCTAGCTCTTACGATTTAAGAGGAGTTCTTGAACAAACGGACTCACAGACGGACGGAGACAGATACACAAATTTTCTGGAATACAGTAGATAGATGGACTAAAGGTAGTTCTTTCAACAATTAATCAATTGGGACTGAATATTATACTTCTCAATCACTTAAAACACTATGATGGACAGTTCTGTCAAGCTCATTAATACTAAAGCAATTGCTGATAATTGCTCCAGGTTTCAACCTCTAATTAAAGCTAAGTGGATGGATTTGCATATAGTAAACAATAGAAGTTTCTTGCAACCACAGTCCCGGAGGCCTTGTCTGTTTCACAAATACAGTATCATTAAAACTTGAATGCTAATTACAGTTTATTGTTAAATGCAAATAGAAGTAATTCACTGGATATTTAGGTCTTTCTTTTTCAGATGTAGTTCTGTAGTTTATCTACAAGGACCCCCAGAGAGTTGCCAAAAAAGGTAAAAGAAACAATGAAACACTCCACAGATCCTACTTTGCTGTCAGGTTTAATAAAATGCTGTCAAATTTTATTGACAGAATTCAGTTAAGTTGAACTAAGTAAGTCAATTAGCCTTTGCCATTTGTTTAATATTAGCTGGGCAACACATTGTAGCTCCCTACCCCCAATTAAAAATAATTAAGTCTAAGTTACTCATGCTTCACATCCAATACTCATCAGTAGTAAAACACTAGCATGACCTTTTCAAAACTATGCTCGTAATGAACACAAGGTATGTAATGCCACATGCAGTGAAAAAAAAACATCTGGAGATTATTTTAATGACAAAAGTAGAAAATGTAAGACAATGTCTTGACAAAACACATGACTTTTTAAAAATGTATTTGCAGTTTGTCCTACACCCACATACAAGAGCCCAGTAGAAGAATACAAGGAGAGGCAGCAGGAAGCATTTCCCATCCCATGAAAACACAAGAGAAGAATCCTTCATAGAGTTCTTAACTGTGGCATAAAATCAGCTCAGCCAATGTCCTGGCCCAAATATTAAATCTCTAAGGGTATGTCTACACTACCCTCCTAGTTCGAACTCCTCATTTCACAAGGAGTAACGGTAGTTCGAACTAGGAAGCCTAGTTCGAACTACCTAGTTCGTGCCCTGTGTAGCCGCGCTGCACGGGGTTCGAACCAGCAGGGTTTTAAAAATGGCGGCTCCCCGCTTATGCAAATGAAGCCCGGGAAATTCAAATCCCGGGCTTCATTTGCAAGTGCGGTATGCCTACATTACCCCGCTAGTTCGAACTAGCGGGGTAGTGTAAACATACCCTAAGCTAGCAGAGTCTGGAAGTTAAGGGTACAGAGAGTATGAAATAGATAGGCAAATCTCTCTTGATTAAAGGAGCAGCAAACAATCAATTGTATATGCAGTAGCTCGCACTCAGACATACTGTCCTGTTACCCATTCGCCTCTGATAAAGGGCAGGATTTTTTCCAATTAGTTTTATTCCAAAACTCCAAATGGACTAAACTTCCAATATGCCAGAGAAAACTGAGGCAGTAATGTTCAAGAACAGCCCATCCATAGCTAAAGAAAAACACAATCTTGCTAATGTCACTAATTACTGACTGTGAATATACCATGGTGAAACCTCACTTTTCATCCTGATACTTTTAGAACTGTGTTTATGAATTTTCATGGTCGGTCCTTAGATATTTTACATTTTACTTCCTCATTCTTCCAATCCACACCAACTAAGTAATGCATTATACACTGAGTAATCAATATTCATCAATACCTATTTCGCAAAAGCTGTGACTTGTATGAAGAGAGTAAATTCATGTCACTTCGAATATAAATAATTAAAAATGTAGGGCATACACTCAAACTGATGCAATTCGATTCCTTTATATTTTCTCTCTCCAAATGTAAACAGTTTCCACTCCCACATAGCTCTCTGTCTTTAAAAAAAAATGTCCTAGAAGTCCTATCAACAACTGAAATTCAACATGAATTTAGGTACTTTCTCTTCCTGTCACCCAAACACTTCTTTGTTCCCCCTTTCTTCATTGCTGAAGACAACAGCACCATCCTCCATTCATTCAGATCTGCAATGCTGGGACCACCTTTGACTTTTCCTGGACACCCAGGTTGTAGCCAAATCTAACATCCTATCCAAAAAAGAGAGTGGCCCAAATTATCGCTGTATCTGTTCCTTAGCTAATCATCTAATGAGATATACTCTTTCTTGATTTTTTTCTCCCTCTCTTAGTTCTGCCAAAAATCCCAGTTTTATAATCTCTTTAGATATATTTCCATATTCCCATATTAGTATCTTTTCCAATGCTGTCCCATTTACAGGAAGATCTACAAACCCAGTGTGTGCCAAGCCTTCATTTTCTAATCAAATGCAAACGTAAGAACACAAATATTTACCTCCGTGAATCAAATACTTTTGATTGACCCCAGGAAGAGACACAGAAAACAAGACATGTGAGAGAAAGAAAAATATAATTAAAAGTACCTCGGTTTTTCTAGTGCATGTTGTTTTATCTGTGCTAGTCTTTTAAACCACAGTTCTACAAACACATATGTCTATGGAGGTTAGGTCCATAAATGGCTATTAGCCAGGGGATAAAATGGTGTCCTTGGCTTCTGTTTGTCAGAGGCTGGAGAGAGATGGCAGGAGACAAATCGCTTGATCATTGTCTTCAGTCCACCCTCTCTGGGGCAACTGGTGCTGGCCACTGTCGGTAGACAGGATACTGGGCTAGAAGGACCTTTGGTCTGACCCAGTACGGCCGTTCTTATGTTCTTATGTTCTTATGGTTAACTTTATGCATGTGAATAACACTACTGAACTCAGATAAAAATATAAGAACATAAGAACAGCCATGCTGGGTCAGACCAAAGGTCCATTTAGCCCAGTATCCTGTAGGTCGACAAGTGGCCAATACCAAATGCTCCAAAGGGAGGGTACACAACAGGTAATCATCATGCGATCCTTCTCCTGTCAACCATTTCCAGACAAACAGAGGCTTAGGACTCCATTCCTATCCATTTTGGGTAATAGCCATTGATAGACCTAACCTTCATGAATCTATCTAGCTCTTTTTTGAACCCTGTTAAAATCCTAGACTTCACAACATCTTCTGGTAAGGAGTTTCATAGGTTGACTGTATGCTGAGTGAAGAAAAACTTCCTTTTATTTGTTGTAACCTGCTGCCTATTAATTTCATTTAGTAACCACTAGTTCTTATATTGAGGGAATAAGTAAATAACTTTTTTTTATTCACTTTTTTCCACACCAGTCATGATTTTATAGACTTCTATCATATCCCCTATTAGTCTCCTCTTTTCTAAGATGAAAAGTCCAAGTCCTTTTAATCTCTCTTCATATGGGATCCGTTCCAAACCCCTAATAATTTTTGTTGCCCTTTTCTGAACCCTTTCCAATGCCAATGCTAATCTTTTTTGAGATGAGGCGGCCACATCTGTATGCAGTATTCAAGATATGGGTGTGCCATGGTTTTATATAGAGGCAATAAGATATTCTCTGACTTATTCTCTATCCCTTTTTAAATGGTTCCTAACATTCTATTTGCTTTTTGACTGTCGCTGCAGACTGAGTGGATGTTTTCAGAAAACTACCCACAGGGACTCCAAGACCTCTCTCTGGCGTAGTTATAGCTAAATTAGTCCCCGTCATATTGTATGTATAGTTGGGATTATTTTCCAATGTTCACTACTTTACATTTATCAACATTAAATTTCATTTGCCATTTTGTTGCCCAATCACTTAGGCTACGTCTAAACTACGATCCTTTTGCGGAAGAGCAAATGCAAATGGAGTGCTCATTTCCATATGTTGCGCTCTCATTTACATTTCCTCTTCCTTTCCCTTTTGCGTAAGAGGTTTTTGCACAAAAAAGCATTGTGTATATGGCACCTTTTTGTGCAAAAAACCACTTTTGTACAAGAGCCATTCTTCCTATGAGGCTACATCTAAACTACGATCCATAGGAAGAATGGCTCTTGTGCAAAAGGGGGTTTTTGCACAAAAAGGCGCCGTCTACACAGCACTTTTCTGTGCAAAAATCTCTTGCACAAAAGGGAAAGGAAGAGGAAATGCAAATGAGAGCATGACATATGCAAATGAATGCTCCATTTGCAGTTGCTCTTCCACAAGAGAATCGTAACTTAGATGTAGCCTAAGTTTGATAAAATTCTTTTGAAGCTCTTCACAGTCTGCTTTGATCTAAACTATGTTGAACAGTTTGGTATCATCTGCAAATTTTGCCACCTCACTGTTTACCCCTTTCCCTAGATCATTTATAAATAAATTGAATAGGATAGGTTCCAGGACAAACCTTTGGGGGACTCCACTAGTTACCTCTGCGCACTCTGAAAACTTACCATTTATTTCTACCCTTTGTTTCCCGTCTTTTAACCAGTTATCAATCCATGAAAGGACCTTCTCTCTTATGCCATGACAACTTAACTTCACTCATGTCTCTAAGTATCAAAGTACTTATTTGCAGAACAGGGGTCACTGCAGTCTCTGGCGCAAAAATAATCTTGATTGTGGCTAGTGTAGTGCCAAACACATCTTTGGTGGTTAGTAAATAATTATGTGGTTCCTTCTAGTCCATGATAGCAGCAAGTTTTGTTATTAACTCTCACAGTACCCCAGTGTTTAGCATTTTTTAGCATTAATTTCTTAGGCAAAGCCATAAATTGCTTTGAGAAGTCTGAATGATTAGGAGCTAGGAACCATTAGTAACAAGGAACACATTGAAATGGAAAAGGACAATATTAGAAGTGTGCAAAGCTTTTGCAATGCAATCCAAAGTACGAAAACCACCTATGATTGCATGTGACATCATAAAAGCAAACTAATGAGAGGCTTGTGTATACCTTACTGTCCCCAGAATTCGCAGAATTCTGATATTTCTCTGCTGGAGAACCCTATCTTCCCCATCCATTTTATTTTAGTAGTTTTATTCAAGAAAGTTTAATCTAGATTAATCATTGTTTTAATAATCATGGACACAATGTTTTGGCCCCAAATTCAAAATTAAACATCAGAAGCCATAAAAATCTGATTATTCTATTGCCCATAAAATATATATGGCTTACAAGGTGCAATTTGTTTTATGTACTCAAGGAAGCAAAAAAATGGGTTATTAGGGAAGAGACCATTAAAGACAAATGTCTGAACACCCACTTACGGTAATTAATTATTTTTGTCAGCACATCACCATTCCCCTTTATGATGAAAAGCCCTTAAGACTGTCTGTTAATAGTGCCACTATTGTTTACTAATTATTTGAACTAAGAGAAACACTTAATCTTGATCAACTTCCATTTCACTCTAATGAAATTCAACCCTTTCCCGTAACCTAAGACACTGAGATAAGCCACACAAACAGCTTGAGCACTGTGGAGTGAAGACTTCATTAATGACCTTAGTTCCATTTCTGTTCCCTGATCCATACCATCATCACATACTTAGATGAAAAGACCTATGCACAAATGAGAAGGTGCACCCTGTTAATTGTCTACACATATTAAACTTCATGACCACATATATGCATTTAGCAAAAGGCACACAGACTGGTGATACTATAATAGCATATTTTTATAATTTATATATTTTTGTACTCCAGTCCGGCAAACACTTCCACACGTAAGTTGTCTCTTTGAAGTCAATGAAAGTACTTACATGCTTACAGTCAAATGCACAATGGTTTGCAGAATTGTGTCTATAATTTTGATTTTACAAAATCTTGTCTCCTTGACTATCTCTAGATTGCATTTCCATAGTAAGTGCTCTGTCTATTACAGTATGTTTGTGTCTCAGGTTAACTGGGACTCTTCTTTGCTGAGGTCCGTGATACTCTACATTCTTTAAAAGACAAGGGAATTGCAATCTTAAACCAACAAAATGTTGTAAGTTTCAGACTAAAGTGTCATATTTTATTTGGCTGGAAACACTTTTATAAAAATAAAATCAATTCAAGTGGGTATTATATTATTTGTACACTAGGAAAAAAGATATTCAGAATTATATACCCCAAGCCCTCTTTAGGACCGGTCATATTTTTTACCAAAATCCCCCGATGCTTGTCCAACATCCGTTATTTTCCTCCAAAGTACCTCATTAGACTTGCAAGATATACACAGTTGTTTTATAAACCTTTTTGACTCTCCCTCTACTTACAAAGCTAAACATAGAACATCATTTTGCACTGCATATTCATTTTGAAGGTTCAACTTTTGGCAAAAATACAAGGGCTGGGTTTTCTTCCAGGAAATGACAAAGAAACATTGTTTAATTTATTCAGGAAATTTTGTAAAACGAAACAACATTATTTCAACTATACACAAAAGTTGGGTTTTGGGGGGCAAGATTTTTTAAAAATTTTACATGAATGTAACAACAGAGGGTAAAGAGTTTTTGGTATCACATTATTTTCCATCTACAATGAGGAAATGCTCTCTTCACTTTTATTGGTTGAGCTCTTATAGATATCCAAATTAGAATATTATGAAGATAATTTTTAAAACATCTAAAGTATCTAAGTAATTTTCTGTTTTGGTTTTATTACTGCTCTGAGGGCCTGATCTAATATTCATTTAAGACAATGGTACTGGATCAGACTTTGATTAAAATCCATTACAATCAAGGCTTCTTGAAACAGAGTTGTTCTAGCACTGCCAGATAGTCCCACTTTTAAATATTCAATATATTTTTGACATTGGGTTCTGTATAAATATAGCCAAATGATATATCACTTATATTATGTACAATAAATTCTACTAAAGAACACCATGGATTTTTTTCCAGAAATATTGATAATCAACAATACCAAATAAAGGCAATAGGTCTTATGGGTGCTGATGCCCCCGTCCTTTAATCTACCAAATGAATGCTTTATTAAGCCTTCAGCCTGTATGCCACACAAGGATGTGTACACAGAAATAATCAAAGGGGGGGGGAAGGTTACTGGTCAATTTCTTGGATCTCAGAAAGGCATATTTGGTGATTTTATTTATATTGGTCAAGTCTACACAAGGTGCAAGGAAGAGGAGAATCGGGCCCATTCATTCCAGAGGGACAAACTAATGGACTTTTCTACCTTAACATTAATTACATTAAAAATGTCTGTGTTCCAAATGTAATGGTCTAGTCTGAAATATCTAGTATGTCAGCTCCCGTTTTGGGACTACACAGTTATGTGAAGTATACGCCAGGCAGGCTGCTCTTTTGACCATGTGGCAATTACTTTTAGCTAAGATGCCAATTAGTAATAGAGTTTTTAATTTAGTATTAGCATCTATGAACTTACTGCCATTTTTCCCTTTCAACTTCTTTTATTCAAAGACTCATAAAGAACAGAGCAATTTATAGTGTTCATAAAAAAGGAAAAAGTTTGCAAAGTGAAAAATGTTATCTGGAAATCTGAAAAAAAATCACTATTTTAATAAGACCATTAGAAAAAGAAATGCTAGAGTGAGATCTAGTTTAAAGAACTAGAAGTCCTAGATTTAAAAAGCTCCATGGCTTAATTTTTTGTGTGCACTATTGTGTTCCAGGAGAAGGAGATACAAGGGAAAAAAAGCAAAACTAACAATTTACCTGTAACTAAGCCAGTCTAAAATGGCTGCCTATGCCTGTCAGTTAAGTCCTAGTACAGGAACAAAACACATTGATACTACAACATCAAAATAAAGTAATCTCTTAAAAAGAATATATATATTCTAAAGTTGATCCATCATTTATCTAATTTGCAATAATCACTTCTATGGGACAAAATTTCCACATGTAGGTATCTTAAAATACACAATTTACAATTATATTTAGCACCCTAAGCATATGGCCAAATTTTGAGACTTCTGATTTACTTCCTGTGGATCTCATCAGCAAGTCTGAAAATCAATCCACTTAACTAGATATAAAATACTTGGACTGTCATGGCAATTTTGTTCTCAGGAATTAAGAAATGTCTATTTAATCACAGCATAACCTTAACACTGGCTAATTGATTATGTTATTTTAATACGATTATTTTTGTTACCTTAACTTTGGTTTCTACATTGCTTTCTTTTAAGAAATGCTGGTAATGGGCCACCATCAAATAATATATTTACCAACTCTCACAGTGACATTTTTGCTTAAATGTTCACAATTGCTATTTCTTGAGAATATTACATATGTAATTTAATGTGAAAGGTTATGTAGATTACAAAATGTAGTTTAATATGAATATTATTAATTTATAAACAAGTATTAACTTGGAAATGCTAAAATTGTGTCTATGGATCTCCTTGAATCACAGCATGGTTGTCTAAAAATTGTAGCTGAGTTGAGAACAAGCCATATAAAATTGTGGAAAAGTAATAATGGACCTTATCATTTGTGGTAATAAAGTCCATTATTACTTCTCTATGATTTTCTGCTGTGAGCCACCCACGTCTGACCCAAGACCCACTATCAGCTGCCAGGGCCTGAGAGGGGCCACCCAAGAGCTGGCAAAATAGTAATGGAATCCTCATATTCTGGAATCTGTCGTTTTTACCATATCACAAGTTAAGTAGAGCCTTAATTATGCTCTTAATTTTTCATTTCTGGACTTTAAAGTGTAAATAATGCAAAAGCCATTTTGTCAATAGGCAACCTTTCAACTGGTTGTTGAGTAAGATTTTTGGTTCTGGAACAGCAGACTTTTTTACCCCCATCTTTCTTTTCTGAGTGAGCTTGTGTAGGGAGATGAAGATCATTTAAAACATGAAATGTGTGGATGGAGGGGTCCCAGATAATTAAATAAAAAGAGGAAGTGGGACTGGCTTTACTGACAGAGGCTGGGAAGCAACATCCATATTCCAAGAGTTAATTTGCAATTGCTTTGGAATGAATCTGTCAAGGACAACTTGCTCTCTACAAGTAATCTATTCACAGTGCATTTGTAAGACTGACAGAAACTACTAATCAACAAGAACACTGATGTATAAGTAATACACTTTTCCGTTAACATTGCTTTGGGTGCTGAAAGAATTCAGTGATGAGAGATGGTGTTATAGAATATGGTCCTGTGACAGAGTATATGCATTTCATGCTAGCATGGAAGGGGAGGGAGGAGCTGCTTTGGGCTGAAGTGGCCTTACCCATCCTCACCTGTAAATCTTAAAATACACAATTTACAATTATATTTGGAGGAGGTGTTAAGAAAAGGGAAGTCCACTCAGATGGGGGCAGCCCTGGGAAGGAAACAGATGACTGAGCATCTCCTGACCTCGACATAGGACTGATAGCTGGCACCGCTCCTGCCCTTACAGAAGGAGGGTCCAAGAGGCCTTGATCTGAAACTTGCATTTAGATCCCAGTGAAGTCTGAAGTGGACACTGATACTCCCAGGGACCTTCTGAGGGAAGAGAGGCTCACGTCTTGGTGGGAGCTGCTTAGAGGTTTTTTTTAACCTTTCTGTTGTTTAGCCCTTTTTGCTGACTACAGGCTGTTGGGTGGCATTACCTGAGACTCAGACAGGAGACAAGACAGTCAAGAGGCCTCCAGCTGAAAGGTGAGGGCAAGTCCACTAGAAACACATGGCAGCATCCTGTTGGGGTTTACATGGAGTGATTGGACTCATATATGTGCACTCCCCGGGTAGCCTAAGAGGGCAGATTCATGACAGGTTCCCATCATTATTACTATTATTTATATTGATATAAGGGACAATGGACACACATAATGAAGACAGCCATTGTCTCAAAGCGCTCATATGGTGTGTACAAGACAAGAGACTGCCAGTGGACACAACAACTAGATCAGCAGAGCACAAGGCAAACATGAGATGATTGCACAAAGGAAGAATGAATGTAATGAACAGTGGTCACAGCTGCCTGGCCATTGTCACCAGCTGCCTGGCCATTGTTCAGAATTTTCAAACCCAGTCAGCTTTTTCTTTCTTGTGTTAACTTCGGTAATGGAGAATCATGCCTTTTGTCCAAATAATAGCAAGCTCTTAAACACTGGACTGTTTCTGCCCTTGAAAACCCATGAGACAATGTCATAATCTATGCTAATTTTATCTACCATCTATAAAATGTTGATCAGCAAGGCACGTGCATCCTATGCATGAATGTAAAAACAACAGTTACGTTCTGTGGATATAGTCAGCAAAAATCTCGTTTTGAACATTATGATTCGCTAGGTCAAGAGTGAGGAACACAAATAGGTCATAAAATGTATAAAGAGGTGCTATTTTTCATACTTTTAATCTCAAAAATATATATCAAATCTATTCAAAGATTTTAGGACAAATATTAGCTAATAGTGACATTTAAACCTACAATTCTTAAGGCATGTGGTTGTGGCAGATGGGTGAATGCTCTATAATGATTTGTAAATACTGCACATATAGTAATAAAGATATTTACTATATGCTGTTTTGTTGAGTATTGGGAAATTTACTGAATAACTAGTGGTTTAAATCAACACAGCTGTTGGTAAACTAACAGGAAGACTAAATAGTGACTCAAGAAAATTCATTCTCAACAAACACTTGGGGACTGATACAAGACGATGAAAGTGCAACTAGTGGCAAGAAGGCTTGTTTGGTCTCCTATAAAGTTCACTAACCTGGTTCTGGGCAGCAGGAACCAACACCAAGATTGAGAAGGGGTGAAAACAAGAAACTTCTGGATGGATAAAAAGTGGTCCATCTTTCTCTCACGGGAATGTATGTATTGGAAAGTTGTTATGGGGGAATACTGAAGAGGGAAGGATTTTGGGTGCTGGGTTTCAGAATTTCAAACGTTTTTTCAGCCATTTTGTAGTCAAGTTAAAAAATGTGTGTACAAGATGGGTGGGGGTGCTTCCTTCTCTTGTCTCCCCATTATAGCTGCTTTTTCCTCATGTTACATGGCCCAAATGCTGCCTCTGGCTCTGAGTTTTTGAGTAAAGCTCCTATTTTCTTTAATACTTGGCTGTAGCCCCCAAATACAGCCAAGGAAGGCAAAATACAGCTCTCCCACATGTGAAAATGGTCAGGGTTCCCTCCTTTGATTTTATTTCATACCTTTCCTGGGAGAGGAGAAGCAAGGGGAAGTCTTGTGCGTGAATTTTCTCTCGACTCTGCTCATCTGAGGAATTAGGTTTTCCCCACGAAAGCTAATGATATTATATATATATTGTTAGTGCTACAGGACTACTTGTTGTTTTTAAAGTTACAGACCAACAAGGCTACACCTCTGAGACTCCTCACCATGTAAGGTGTTCTTTTTCTCTTTTTTTAAAAGAAATCCACTGATATTATTATAGGACCGGTTGCCCCTTGGTCCTCTTTCTGACTTCAAAGTACTTCCTCAGATCTCAGTTCATATGACTTTACCACTTCTGATAAAGCAAAGGATGGATTCACACATCTCTTCAATTCTTAGGCCAGGTCTACACTGGACCTGGAAGGTTGGCTTAAGGTACGCAACTCCAGCTACATAGAATACGTAGCTGGAGTCGGCTTATCTTAAACTGAGCCTGGTGGCGTCCCCACAGCAGGAAGCCGACAGAAGCAAAGGCTCCCATTGACTTTCCTTACTCCTCACAACTGTGAGGAGTAGAGGCCCCAACCAGAGCTGCCCTCAGCATCTGATTTACAGGTCTATGTTAGACCTGCTAAATCAAATGCCAGAACGTCAATGTCTAGCGCAGTGAGTGAAGACATAGCTCAGGGCCCCTTGTAAGGGCACAGTTCCCTATGAATCGACCACTCTTACCCAAGTTGGCCTAATTGGGTCCAACACTTACAGTTCTTATCTGAAGGAATCTGCAACCAATGATGACTATAGTGACCAATTTGTTTAATCTTAACAGTAGGAACAAAGCATCACGTAACAGAAAAAGGATTTTTAAACAACAAATGGTCTATATGTCTATATACATATGTATCTTTCCTAATGGCTTACCATCTCCCTGCTGGAATCTTATAAAGAGCTAGCTTCTTCAGGCAGCTAGCTTGCGCACACATACACACCCACACATACACTTCTGATCTCTGACCACAACATTGCAGAAAAAAATAAAAAATTCTGACACCAAGCTTCCAAAAGCCTATGTTCTTTAATGCTGCGCAAACCCCAAAATTCCATACGGTACTTTTCTAATGACAAAGAGTTTTATTAATTTTCTCCAAATTGTCAAGAAACTCATCCCTGTACCATCATGGAAATACAGGCAGAGAGTTCAGGCTAAAACATATTTCAAAGTCAAAGTTACATGGTGGCTGAAAAGGGGTTGAGAGTAAAAACAGATATTTCCTTAATAATGACAAGGATGCCATCCTGCACAATATAATTGAAATCAGATGGAATCCTTCAGAATGAAAGACACACTACAGAATGCAAATTATTATTCATGTTTCTTATTTTCCCTGTGTCATGGTACCTTTCTGAGAAGGGAAACTAAAATGCTCAATCCTGGTTTTCTAAGAGTCAGATACTTAGATGTGACCTATCATCCTGTAGAAGACTAAAAAACGAGTATTTGGTAGCATGGCATACAGGGGCATCCCTACCCATATGCAGAATACACAGCAGCATAGGGCAGTTGAAAATTTGGGCCACCACTGAGTCTTAATGTCCACTCATGTATCTCCTCCTATCCCTGTTCTGTGGCTCTGCTTTCTCCAGAGAGGATCTAGTTAACTTAAAAATTAAAATGCCTGCCTGAGCTATTAGAAGAACATTGAACCTGAGAAAGAGCCATTCAAGTGATAATGAAGCCATTTAACAGGCATTTGCCAACCCCAGGTACATCCTGTCAGTGTTCATAGTTTGTTGATGAGAATTATAAACTCACACACACACACACACACACACACACACACACACACACACACACACAGAGCTTCCACTGGCCATCAGAGCATCAGTTTAATAATACTGCGTTGGGCCTCATAAATCCCAAGGGGGTCCCTGATGGCACATCAGCAAGTTCAACCCTACAGTGACAGAGTGTCTTGTGTTTGAATTACTGGAGACAATTATACTTTAAAAAAAAAAACCTAAAACAAACAGCTGCTTTTAATCCAGCATCTTAAAAAAACCAAAAACAAATAAACCCCTAAATGAAGCATCCTGTAGCAATTTCTTTTCCTTGCCTTGTCTCCAACCCTTAACCACTTCCAGTGCACATATTACATGACAAATTGTTGGCTATGCCCATTCGTAGATCTCAGTGTGCAATTTGTCCCACACCAATTGGAATTCTGTGTGCAGAGCAAGGGCAAGCTATTACCCTCATCAGGTTTTTCGGTAATAAGAGGAAATGGCATTTGTAAATGAGCAACATTTACAATGTATAAAAACATCTCGCACATGTTTGATCAAATTAAAGGCACAAATTCTTCACCTATAAAACAATCAAACCAAACAGTTTATCTTCTTTGAAACTCTTATTTGGCTGAACAGCACAGAGACACTGGAGAAAATCTCAGTGACTAAATCCCCCATTCTCTAGAATTGACATTCTCTCTGCAGAAACTTTAAATCGTTTTAAAGTTAGGTGATTAATAGGAAAGCATGAAAGAATAAATAAGACTATTTACTTGCAGGTCAGAAGATGTTATTTATTCTTGTCTTTTCCCCTCTCCCCTTCTGCAAATCTGATCCATTACCAGCATCTCTGAATGTTAGTCTTCTTAGCATATGCACAACATGATCAGTCAGATAGCACATGGCCAGGATTCATCATCAAATTTGGTCTGCAGTTTGGACCTTTAGCTTTCAGCATGGGCCGGGTACTGACAGTGCTGATAATGTAAGTGTAACATAGCCACAAACACAGACCCATTATTAGAATATCCTGCTTCTCTCTTTCTTTCCTTTTATTATCATATTCCCTTTCTTGTATGCTTTGTAGTAATTTTCATATACAAGCACACTTTTTACACAGCCATATTGGTGATATTATATACATATATTATGTTACATTACTTCAGAGAGGACAGATAGCTAAGTGACCAGCTAGCGCTTTGGAGAACTAGGTTCAAGTTCCTACTCTGCCCAGACTTACTGTGTGATCTTCACACAAGTCTGCTCCTCACGTGCAAAATAAGGGTAAATAGCTCTTCCCTTTGCAGAGTTGTTGTGAGGCTAAGCAAAATTACATCTAAACACCTTGTGATCTTTATAGCAATATCACACATAAAAGTACCTCGAGTACACAGACACTTTTAAAAAAGGAAAACACTGAATAGTTTATGGGGTTTATGAGAGAATAATAATAAAATCATATTTTCAGCAGCAAAAAGGCCTTTAGGTTTAAAAACTGAGCACCTGACATAAACATGCTGGCTGCCCTAAATTTCTCAACGTGAATCAAAGCACATTGTCTTGTGAGGGGCTTGTGGGTTTTTTTTGACATTTCTTCTGACATATGGGGGACCTTACACATCTCCATAAAGAATATTCCATTATTGCATTGCTGTAATCATTGAGAGTCTCAGCTTATCTAATAATCATAATAATTCCTGCCTAGTTTCAAGTATCTTGGTGGATGCAGTCATCTGCTAATACAATACAAAGCTTTATTTAAATGTTCTTATTTTTAATACTATGGTTGTCTTAGATTTCTCTGAATAGAAGTGAGTTGATTTTAATGAATTACATGGTAGAATTCTGTATTCTAAAGAGGAAAATGAAGGAGAGATATATTTCAAAAGATCAGTGGATTTCAAAACAATGTCTTCTAGTTCAGTCAGGAAATTCACACTTCAATATACATTAAATCAATGAGTTTTTACAGGTTGTTTATATCTGATTCTATTGTCTTTGAAGAACAAGACAAAACACAGCCCCGAATATTCTAGCTTGGATAGAATCTGATGTGTGACAAAAATCAGACATTAAAAAAAGCAGTGGAATATGATGCTTATTACGGCTGCAAACTAATAATCACATTTTATTGTGTAAGACATCAGCTTCATGTATTGGTCACGTGGACCAAACAGTTTCAAGAATTCAGAATATTGTGATTGCGTAATATACAGTAGCTGGACTTTTTCCCCCTCAAATAAACAAATAAAAAAGAGTGCTTATTGTTTAAGCTGGTTTATACTGCTGGCTTTCCTAGAAAATGCACGTGGACCGATGAGTCTCATTCCAGAAGGCAGAGGGAGTTCAAAGGATAAAAGGACACCCAGGAGATGCCCCAGAGTTGAGAGTGGGAGAAAGATGTAGTGAAAGTGGTTAAGCAAGTAGAGAAGCAGCATAAACATAGCTTCTTAGGACCGTAAGACTAGGATAATAAGAACATTAAAGATGATAAACATGAAAGGAGTATTGGCTAGGCAGAGATGTGAAATCCAAGAAAAAAAAATCTGTGGTAGAGACTTGGTGTTAGAAAATGTTGTGAGTAGGAAGCACCTTCAACAAATTTGATGTCTCACCCATCCAAGATGTCTCTTTAGAAGAGATTTTCTGTATTACTCGAGTGTGAAATTCAGTACAGCAGTTCCTACGTAGATATGCTGGCCATCTGTGGTCAGTGTGGGGACAGTGAAGCCTCCAATGGAAATTTGATTTTATTTTGTACGTTTCTAAGTTTGGCCTGTCCAGGAGGTCTATATTTGCAAGGAAAGTAGTACTGAATTGGTCTCTGTTTACCAAAACATTTAATGAAAACAAATATGGTCCTGCTTATTTTAATATATTCTGTTATGAACACAGTGAAACCATGTTATGGGCTGAGTTAAAAACTTCAGGGAGGTTGATGGATGTGAAAGCAGTAACTGTCAGGAGAAGTTCCTCACAAACCTTCCCCCCTTCTCCTGTAAAACAAATGGGTACACAAATCCAATCAGGATTTTCGATTTGGTTGACAGAGTAGCTTTTGATGAGTATTATTTTGGGCAAAGTGTGTGTAAAGGAAAGCCAGAGAAGAGAAAGAGACACAGAGGGGGAAAAAAGGAACAAAGCCAAGCAGCAGCCTGAAAACACAATGTGTGACTCCGGCAAAAGCTAGGAAGAGAATTTCCTGGGGCTGGTGTTGGCTAAAGATGCTTGGAGCTGTAAGTTCAAGAAACTATTCATATTCAGAGAAGCAGGATCCTGTACATTCTTTGTAGACAACAGCATTATATCAGAAAAAATAGGACTCTCCCATCAATTTCTATTCCAAACTGGAACATCCCAGTGTCTCAAATTTTGTGTAGCCACTCAGACAAAAATGGGGTAACATTGCCCAAATATAATCATACCTTACCCCTTACTCTTTCTACTCTTTCCACTTCCTTATGAGCTGTTGTGTATAAATAAATGCTTGGTTCACTAACTGAGAGTGTATTGCTTTGTCTTTTTTAACAAGACAGTTCCCCTGTTATCAAGCTGGTAGAATCAGTGTTCCTAGGAAACGCCAACCTTTTAAGCAGAGGATTCCCACAGTGGGATTATCACAGTTTGAACCTATCACACACACATAATGACAGATTTTTTTTCCTGAACAAGTCTTCCCAGCAATGCGCCTTTCCACTCCTTTGTTGTGGCAAGTGTAAGCTTTAGCACAGGGGGAGTGCTAGGTGGCTGAGCCACCAACAAAGGTTCACGAGTTTGCTACATCACAGCTGTCTTCAGCTCAAGCTCACATTTTACGATCCCAAGGCCCCAGACTCAGGCCCTGCTACTGATGCCCCAGGCATGGGTGGCAGTTACAGAAACATACCCTTAGCCTCATCAAACAGACGACCTTGAAGTTTGTCTGGACAGTTACCGATTTGGGGCTATTTCGGAACAAGTGCAAGTACAAGTCCCAGAGCCCACACAGAGAATGCCTGGCCAGCTGCCCCCTCTCTTACACAATGAGGGAGATCCAGTCAAAGAGCCCTGCTAACCGTAGCTATGGCAGAGATAAGTGATCTCTCACACATCAGTCCATTTAGGACTTTAGAGGTCATAACCAATACCTTAACTCCAGCTGGAGACCAATGAGTAGCCATCCAGTGCAGAGTCCAGAGTACTGCTTTCATGCACACTCTGTGAGATACTTCACTTAATAAGTGAATCAACTTCAGTCTCCAAGGTAATGTCCACACTGCAGTATAAACCGCGGGTTTGAATTCAGGCTCAAGACTAGCCCCTCCCCGCCATGTGTCACTACACAAATTGTGCTAACTGAAAGCTCATACCTAGTATCCTAGGATCCCATAGAGTGGAAGGTTCAAGTGTCATTCAAGCCGGGAACCAGGAGTCAAGTCCTAGGCTACATCTACACTGGCATGATTTTCCGGAAATGCTTTTAACAGAAAAGTTTTCCGTTAAAAGCATTTTCGGAAAAGCGCGTCTAGATTGGCAGGACGCTTTTCTGCAAAAGCACGTTTTGCGGAAAAGCATCCGTGGCCAATCTAGACGCGCTTTTCCGCAAAAAAGCCACAATCGCCATTTTCGCAATCGTGGCTTTTTTGCGGAAAACAAATCTCTGCTGTCCACACTGGCCTTTTTGCGCAAAAGTTTTTCGGAAAAAGACTTTTGCCCGAACAGGAGCAGCATAGTATTTCCGGAAAAGCACTGACAATCTTACATGAGATCTTCAGTGCTTTTGCGGAAATTCAAGTGGCCAGTGTAGACAGCTGGCAAGTTTTTCCGGAAAAGCACCTGCTTTTCCAGAAAAAGTGGCCAGTCTAGACACAGCCCTAGTGTTCTACAGTGTAGATACAATCTCCCTGGACTCATGCTCTGGGAATTTGCAAAAAATATTTCACAATGCTATAGGCCACTTTGGCCTCAGGACAGTCAAGTTTGTTGGACAATAAAGGGCTAGAGTAGCCACATTTTAGGAGGGTGCTAGGAAGTCTGGGAAGGTAGTTGGGTTTGGATTTGCAGTGTGAATGCTGGACCTCTGTGTTGGGACTAAAGGTTCAAGAGTTTCTAAGAGGGGGTACAAAGGATTATAGATGTTCAAGCCTTAGGTTATCAAAGCCAGGATCTGTTAACTCGAATTTTGCTAACCCTCAGCATACACAATGCAGCATAGACATACTCCAAATGATTTTACGGGGTAGCCCAATGAGGACTATAGAGCAGTTGTCTGACCTTGAGATAACAGAAGCATGAGCAGCTAAGTCTGCATGGAAAATGAAAGATCTTATCCTCTTTACTGGAAGCAATGAAAAGTTATTCTAAGTTGCTAAAGCTCAAACCTGGGTAATATTTGAGAGCAGAATAAAAATGTTATGTTCACGGGGTTATAAAAAACCCTACACATCTGCAGAAGTAAATAGCCTGGCAAATGAAAGATTGGGGAGAATATTTGTCACAGAAAAATTAAGGAGTTGCAGTCTATGCTCCTTAAAAAGTTTTTCTCAAAAAGGAAGATTGTCACAGGTGAGGATCATAATATCTCTCTCTACTCAACCAACAAGCTAAACCTACCTCACTCATTCACACCACGCTATGTGAGGAATAGTAGTTACAGAACCAACCTTCCAAGGTATGCATGTACACATATGGTAAGCACATAAACAAAGGATATTTTTTAACTTTATTTATAAACCCAGGAAACAGATGCCTGAGGCTGGGGCATGCACATTGCTAAGTTATAAGAAATCACAAAGTACTGGATACATTTCTTAAGACTTCTTTTGTGCTACGCATAATCAACAGCAGATTATGTTTCATTACAAATCAGTAATGTTAGATGATCATGAATAGAATATAATCATATTTATCAATTATCAGAATTTACAAAACGGTGTGGGTAGCTAGTTACTTTAGGACAGTCAATTTGGGAATGTAAGGTTAAAGAACATTTTAATGATGAAATATAAAGGAATGTTTTAATTTAAAGAGAAAACAATGTGTATATAACCTAGCAATAGGAACTGTGTTCTTGTTAGTATGTTTGACTAGATGCTATTTTTTTCTTCAGAAATTCTGCTTCAATTTCTCACTAATAGGAAAATTGACTAGGACTAAATACAGCAAAAGAACTCTAAGGCTATGCCTATACTGTGAGTTCTTCTGGCAGAAAATATGCTAATGAGCGACTCCAGGACAGGCATAAAGATCTTGTGCAAAATGGGGGTTTTGCGCAAAAAAAAAGTCCACACTGCTTCTTTTTGCAAAAAAAAAAAAAAACCCATGCGCAAAAAGAAACAGCAGAAAATATGCTAATGAGATTTTAACTTATGCTATTCAGTCCCTCGTTAGCATATATTCTACTGAAAGAACTCACAATGAAGACAAAGCCTAAGGGCACATCTACAGCAGTGTTATTTCGGAATAACCAAAATAACATAGTCTGCATCTACACTACAAGCAGTTATTTCGACAAAATGTCAAAATAATGTCGAGCTGGAGGACTTCTTACTCTGACTCCTGTAACCCTCATTTTATGAGGAGTAGGGGAAGTTGGAGAGAAAGCACTCTTTCTTGGACTTCCTGATGTGTAAACAGGGCCAAAAGCTGAAATAAGCAATTTTGATTTAAGCTATGCAATTGACTTAGTTCTAGTTGCGTAGCATATTTTGGCTTTAGCCCTGCTGGGTAGATGTGCCCTAACAGCCTTTCTTATAATCAAAACAAAAAAGCAATCTAGTCCATTCACATGCAAGAACCTACACGAACACTCCTCAAGCTGCACAAGGATTTAAGATTTAGTTACAAATTTCGTATACATTGCAATTTTAAGCCATATTCTTTGAGTTCTTTTAATTGCAGTTTTTGGTGGCTATAGCGAGAGTGATTTCAAGGTCTCACAAACTCACATTCTTTGTGGATTTCCTTTAGATCCCACACACCAGCTGTAATTCTCCACTGAGTTAGGGAATCAAGAGTGCGTGGTCTAAAGGAATCTTCTTTGCTGTTGCTTTTCAGGTTATCTCTGTCTGTAAGATGACATGCTGAGAATTCCTTTGCTGAATAAAAACCAGAGAAATGGTTGCTTGTTTGAGTTATTTTCCTGCGTAAAAAGTTTTCATTTTCGTAACGGTCACGGCCTCTGTCTTGTGGTTGAAAAATCAATACTAACTTTACTTTCTGTTTTCATTACGAATTTAAGATAATCCTTTTGTTTCGTTTCCAAACCACACTAATTCAGCACCCCCCCCCCCTTTTTATTTTCAGTGAAGTTTTGAAAGCGTCTGTCTAACTACATCCCAGGCCTCAAGTGTCACTTGAGTTTGAGACCATGTCAGTCACAAGTAGGACTGAGTGAAGTATATGGTGAGGAAATGCTTCATGCACTAAAAAGTTTAAGTCTGTCAACATAGCTTCAAAACACCCTCCACCCTGCCTCAATTTAAAACAGAACTCGTGCCCTCTGGCAATGTAAATACTCTTCTACACCAAATTAATCCCTTGAGTAAGCACTAATTTGCCTAATATAATATGCCAGCAATTATGATGGCCTATAATGTCTATTAGAAAAATACAGATATTTGAAATGGAAGACATCTATTAGGATATTTTGTCCATTTACCATTTTAATGCATAATTGTTACATATAGTATATTTTGCAGTGCTTGCTCAAGCTTAGTTTCAAATTGACTCAGTAACTGTGATTTCTACCACAGTACTCAGGAGATTGATTCTATAGTGTAACTTATCATATCACCTTGAATTTGTTCTTTATGTTTACCAAATTGTCCCTGCTCACTTATATATATGTACTCCTAAAAAAAACCCTCCTTGGACCAACCTGGACAACAAATGAAAAATAATGCCTTTGGTAATAACAGAAATTTACAGAGGGGGCAAAGTAAAAAAAAAATGCTGCTCAAAAACTGAAGTATTTACTTTGCATATTTTGACTTGTGATGTTGACAATTTATGTTTTAATAGTTATAGAGCTTTAATTTTTTTTGAATGTCAACATCAGTCATAAAAAACCTGCCTCATTTCCCATAATATCCACAACTCTGATAATCTAAACTGTTAAAAAAATTAAGAGACTTAAAATAAAAATTGATATTTTCCATCCATTTTATTAAAAAAAATCGAATTGTGCCGAGCCTGCTTATACATATAGTCTATTACCACTCTGTTATGTGATGCCTCTATCAACAGCATAACAATGAGTTGTTGTTTTTCCCAGGGAGTGCAAGGAAGGTATTATACGTTATTGAAAGTCCATATTCAATTTGAGAATAATTACCTAAGTCCCTTTTGCTATTACCTCCATGTTTGACTAAGTACCTCTGAACTGGATTATTTTTCTCCAGATTGATAGCTTGGACTCCTTCCATGTTGACTGGCAATTTAGTGCCAGGCTATGGTTCTGACACATCTTCCATTAAAGCCGAGCCAAAAGCAGCCACTGACCACATGGGAGATGGAGCAGGCATTACCTTGCAGCTTCTTTAGATCTATTTGCATTCTATATCTGCACTGCCTAATGTTTGCAACACCTTCTAATTTATCATCTGAAATTGTAATTAAGCTGTTTACCCATTCTTCAAAAATCATTAATAAAGAAGTTAAATTAAATCATGATTACTACAGCACCCTGGATCACCCCTCTGCCTCTCTACCTCCCGCTTCATAGATTGCCACATATTTAACATTGATGGAGCTTTAGCCAGTTTCAAGTCCATAGGACACTGTTCAAAACCAAGTCACCAAGAGCAATATTATGTCAAATTAGATTTTTCTGAGTGAATTTCTAGGATTGCCAATTTTTCTTTTTAAGGCTAAGTAATACATTTATGTTATTTTTCCAGTTTTCTCATGCCTTCCAGCTTCTCTTTGACTTTTCAAAGCTAACTACTAGCGGTTCAATGTATTCATTAGCTAATTTCTTTAATATGCCTGGACTCCCTATTGCTTAGGCTGCTTATTTGTATGTAACCATATTTCCAAGTATTCCTTTATCGGCTTTTAGTCAACAGCTGTGCGAACATTTCTGTCACTTCCTAATTGCCTGTGCTCTTTTATCACTTTTATTAAAGAACAATTTTCAAAAGCAGCTCAGTCATTTCAAAGAATCTGTTTTCCTCTCTTTCCTAATTTGCGAAGGCATCACCTTGTTCTCCAGCATTTCTCTTCTCCCAACTCCAAATATATCTGTGACATTCAAATTCCCCCATGCCTTTAATTTCCATTAGCATTCTGTCCATATTGGGTACTTTTTTGCCCTTATTTTTTTAGCTACAAGCTTTAACACTCTGGAGTTATTTTTGTTTACTTTCCCCACTTCCCTTTCCCCTTCCCTCTACATCTATTTGACTGTTTTTACCTTCAGTTTTCCAAGCTGTGTCTTGTGAGGTCCCTCTGGCTATTTCTTACTCATTTTATTTTTCTCTTCAAAAAGGCTCTGGCTTGCTGCTATTTAATTACTGAATTATATATTTGGTTGCTCCAGACTTCTTCCATTCAGCTGATGTCAACTGTCAGCTTTCTTGAAGTCAATGGACCTGTGATCCTTACATTGACTCAGCATCTTCCCTGTGGATTTTAATACGTCTACTATACTTACTAAGCTTCTTAATGCCTGTGAGCGTGATGAACATCTCAGATATTGCCATGTCCATTTACACTATTGTTTTCTGGGAGCCCACTATTTAGCCTGTTTAACTCAAGTACTTTATGGTGATTAGTAGGTGGGGTGGGGAGGGGGATGACAGGCTTTCCAGGCCCCTGGGCAAGGTAGGGGGCTGGTTCTGCACTCCTGGAAGGGGTAGGGCCTCTGGTGGAAGGGGTGGGACTTGGCAGCTAACCCACAGCGCTGCCCAGAGTGTGCCAGGCCGCAGACCTCCCACCCGCCCTCAGAGCCTTCCAGTGTGCACCATGCTGGGCCTCCCACCCTCCAAGCCAGCCAAGAATTGGCTGGAATGCACAGTGTGGCTCTCTGGAAGCAATTTAAACAGTACTGCAGCTCTTTCCACTGCAGTTCCTTTGGTAGCAATGGCAGCCAGGAGTCCCGGGCCCTTTTAAATTACCAGGCCCTGAGGAAAATGTCCCCTTTGCTCCGCCCCTCCCACCCCCGCTCCTCCATCAGGAAAGGCAAAATAGTCATAGGGGACCTAACTTGAAATTCTTCCAGGTTTTTGATTAGGAGAAAATGGTGAGAAATTTCAGTGTTAGAGTAACTTCAAAAGAATGTTTGGAAATTGCCAGTCAAAAGAATGATCTGCTATTCGTCTAGTGCTAGTTAATAGCACCACACTTCCTTGTGCCCACAGGTACAATCAATTCCTTGTGACTGGGTAAGATGTAAATCCAGGATGATTTCTCCTCCAGTCATATTCTTCACTTTCTGAACACAAGGCTATCCTCAGTGTAAATCATTAGTAGCTTTATTATCCCATTGTGACGGTACGCCCCCGTCCCGCACTAAAGCCCCCAGCAGGCAAGCCCTGTTGGAGGCACAAGGCACGGGGCACCGGTGGTGTGCTGGGTGCTCCCACGCGGCAGCACAGCTAGCGAGCTGGGGGCCTGGAACAAGCGGTGGCACGGACATTGCAGAGGGGGCAGGGCTTCCCCTGCGACGTCAGAACGTCCTCGGCCCTCCCCCAGGGAGCCCCGGAAGCGGCGGGGCATTTAAAAACGCCACCGCCACTGTAGGGGGGAAGGCGAAATTGACACGGCTCCAGGGAGCCAATCTCCCAACCAGCAACCACTCCTCTGGCACCCTGATGACCCAGTGCGAGGTGAGCCTCTGGGTCCTGGTTCGGAGGGAGTGGGGGAGGTGAGGGCGTCCGAGCCCCACCTCTTCTCCTGGACTGGCAGGAGTAGAAGGGGGAGAGGAAGCAGCCCAGGGCACACCCACTGGGGGTTGGCGGGCTGACACGTTTCGGCTGTGTGCCCCATCAGCCAGACCGGATCGCGGAAGATCTGAGTCCTTAGGGCCCTGGGCTGGAGCCTGAGTGAGGGCAGGCCTGGGCCCCCCTCTTCCTCTCTGTCCTGGAGAACGAAGAACTCTTCTTGCTCGCAATAGGAACTCAGCGAGCAGCGTGCACAGACCATGAATTGTACCAGGGTGAGGTGTGGAGAACATTAATGACCGGGGGGGGGGGGGGAGAGGACCCTATTCCCCCCCCTCTCCTGGACTCAGTCACACCCATGTTTACGACCTAATTAACATATAGAGTCAAGAATTTTTCTGCAATTTCCCCAAAAGCTGCTCAAAAATGTCATTCTCACTTTTACCCTGGCTTGGGGACTTGTGGCTGGTGTCCCCTGTAGTTCCTGCTTTACTACTTTCAGTTTGTGCTTTTGTACCCAAAGTATCTTGCTAATTTCATCTGTTTCAAGTTTGTTCGCACTGGTCTGACTGCACTAGAACATGTATACTCTTCAAGGTTCTGAAGCAAGAAAGAATGTTGTTGCTACAGCAAAAACAAAACAAAAAACAATCAATCACACAACAACCAAAAACAACTTCACTGTCACTGACCAGCCTCACAAAGAACTTAAGAATGGCCACACTGGTCAGACCAAAGGTCCAGCTAGTGCTATATTCTGTCTTCTGACAGTGGCCAATGCAAGATGCTTCAGAGGGAGTGAACAGAACAGGTAATCCTCACGTGATTCCTTTCTTGTCATTCATTTCCAGCCCCTGACAAACAGAGTCTAGGGAGATCATTCCTATACATTCTGGCTAATAACCTCCATGAATATATCTAGTTCTTTTTTGAGCCCTGTTAAAGTCCTGGTCTTCATAACGTCCTCTGGCAAGAAGTTCCACAGGTTGACTGTGCATTGCACGAAGAAAAACTTCCTTTTGTTTGTTTTAAACCTGATATATATTAATTTCATTTGGTGACTCCTAGTTCGGATCATACGAGAACAAAGATGATTTTTTGTCATATTTATTATCATGGATTTTTAAAATATTTAAAAAGAGCAAAAATGAATACAGAGTGAATATTTCCATATCTATAGTATATTCATCAAATTTAAATAAAGAAACCCAACTTAACTGCTTATCATTTATCTCTTTAGTGACTGGCTATAAAGTTGGATGTACTTGATTGACAGTAGTAACATATGAAAAAGACTCCATTAAGAATTCAAACAAGCCAACATGCACAGCACCATAGCTCTGTCTCCAGAAAAAAACCAGTGGGTAGGATTTTTTCGACTGTGGCTGTAGAGAACATGATTAACTGTGCCAAAAAAGTACATTTACCAACTGAGTTAAATTGCTTGTAGTAGCTTAAATCAACTACAGGCAGTCCCCGGGTTATGCGGATCTGACTTATGTCGGATCCGTACTTACGAACAGGGTTTTTCTTGCCCCAGAGGATGCGGGTGGCGGGACCACCCAGACGCGCCGTGGTCCCGCTGCCCGCGTCCTCCGGGGCGAGAAAAGCTGCTCCGCGTCTCCCTGGTCTGCTGGCCCCCCCCTCCCCCAGCAGGCCAGGGAGACGTGGAGGAAAGCCGTGGAGGACCCGGGCGGCGGGACTGCGGCGCGTCTGGGCGGTCCCCCCACCCGGGTCCTCCGCGGCTTTCCTCCACGTCTCCCTGGTCTGCGGGCCGCCCCCCCCCCCCCCCCAGCAGACCAGGGAGACGCAGAGGACCCGGGCGACGGGACCACGGCGCGTCTTGGTCCGCCGCCCGCATCTCCCTGGTCTGCTGGGGGGGGGCGCAGCTAGTGCGCCCCCCCTCCCAGCAGACCAGGCTTTTCTCCGGGACGCCTGGGACAGAGCATCTGGGGCACTGCCGGGTAGGTCCCCGCAGCGCCGCACCTCGGCGCTGCAGGGACCAACCCGGCAGCACCCCAGCTGCTCTGCCCCAGGCATCCCCAAATCAGCCGCTGCTGAAACTGACCAGCGGCTGACTACAGGAAGCCTGAGGCAGAGTTGCTCTGCCCGAGACTTCCTGGAATCAGCCGCTGATCAGTTTCAGCAGCAGCTGACTTGGAGACACCTGGGGTAGAGCAGCTGGGATGCTGCCGGGTTGGTCCCCGCAGCGCCAAGGTGCAGCGCTGCGGGGACCTACCCGGCAGCGCCCCAGCTGCTCTGTCCCAGGCATCCAGATTCAGCCGCTGTTGAAACTGATCAGCGGCTGAGTCCAGGAAACCCGGGGCAGAGCAACTCTGCCTCAGGCTTCCTGTAGTCAGCCGCTAGTCATTTTCAGCAGCGGCTGAATCTGGACGCCAGTTCCGACTTACATACAGATTCAACTTAAGAAGAAACCTACAGTCCCTATCTTGTACATAACCCGGGGACTGCCTGTACACCCCTATCTTCTGCATGGAAACCTGTCTAAACACAGATTCACGCATTTGATATTGAGTTGGTGGTATTGTAGCCAAGATGTTGCCTATAATTATTGTAGTTGCCTATAATTATTGTAGTTGCCTGTAATTATTCCATGTCAAATTAAACACTGTGTAATTCCACTATCCTTTTTGGATAAAGTTTGATCATTACAAAAAGAAACTGAATACTACACTTACAATTCAAAAATGAAATATCTACAGTAAATTCAAATTTAGCATGAGAATATTTTAAAATCTTTCTAAAATTCTAACCTATAAGGCACTGTCCTCAAATTTTTTAGAACAAATGATGGTTTTATTTTAAAATCAAAAGACATTAACAGAATTTTGGGAACAGCTGCCATTTATCACCAAGGATATTTTCCAACCAGACTAGATTTCAGGTGCTTACTTGCTACACACAGTGTCACAAAAATCAAGATTCAATATACTGTTTTATGTAAAACAGTTAATGGAACATTTTCTTCCTTCTTTATGTGATTTAAATTAACTTTGATCTGACTTTCTCCAGAATATGTTATTTACCAGTTGTCTCCTCAACTTCTGTTTTAATAATCTTACTTTCTTGTTGTTTATTGAATCAGAAATGTATTTTAGACCTGTTATTAAAGTACTAAATTGTTTAGTTAAGAGGTAAAATGAAGTAGCTACTGGAGCTGGATGAAAATAAAGATAGATAAAGGCCCAATGCACAGCTAATGACTTCAGTAGAATTGTGATTTACATCAACTGAGAATACGTCCCCTATGTGACCAAACGCTTCCACAGTTCATGCATTGGAAATACTGATCTCCATTTAGAGATATTTAATGGACTGGTATAACTGGTGATTATATTTTCCAAGTAAAGCTTGCACAGTTGTATAGATACATTTGCACATCTCATTTATGCATGTAAATACTCAATGTATGCAAATAAATGTTGTCTATGCAAACTTAGCCATTTAAGACAGTAACTGGCACACACAAATGCCTGAATATACTAACTCATCAAATATATGCATATATGGTAGGCACATGCAAATATATACAAGTAAATGCACCCTTCTAACTTTGAAAAACTGGCCTTTGAATATAAAAAGCGTGAGATGTATTTCATAAGTTCAAGGAACCATGATTATGAAATGGAACATAAAAAACAATTATTGTACAGATCATACCTAATAACTTTATGGTGATGGATTTTGATAGGATGATTTTATAAATTATGCTATTTGTCCATCTTTTTCATCTCTATTTTTAAGGTAAGTTTTTTATTTACAGAGTAAGTCACTAGACCACAATCATCTCCCACTCAACAATCAGTGTGATTATTCTGTAGAGTCCACTATTTGATCAACTGCCTCCTGCTAAAATTAACTTTGGGAGCGGTTCTCTTCCTGTCAATTATTAGTAGAACAGCAGTTTGTTAGACAGAATTGCTTTACCATACCAGCTTTTCTGCTCCCTCCTCCCCCCCCCCCCGAAATGTCTTTATTCCTTTTTTCTTCTACTCGTGTCACATTAACAACTCTTAATTTCTTTTTCTTCCAGGCTACATATGACATGCATGCTCTCAAAGATTTTTATTATACCTATATGTTAAAATTACAGGAAATGACACAACGTAATAAATAATACATCTTTGTTAAGTACTTACAATTGATCTGATATTGTTCTCTTTTGCCAGTTTCAGGGATGATTTATAGCAACTTGCCAGGTCTTCTTTATGAGTATCACTGATATGACCTCTTGCTATTGGTCCCACAGTATGAATGACATCTGAAAAAAATTTAAACAAATATTCACTTTACTCCTTAAGTGGGTAATGACTGGGAAAGAGGCTAATTTCACGAGAAGGGTCTTTTTTCAGTTATGATTTCTAAAGATCAAAAAATAACAACAGAAAGCAACAGAGCAGTCTGCAACATATCTTCAATGCCTGTGTACAAATGCAAGGAGTATGGGGCAACAAGCAGGATGAACTAAAAGTCATGGTATGGGAAGAAAATTATGAATCATCACAGAGGCTTACTGGGACAACTGCCATGACTGGGGTACCAGCATTGAGGGGTAAAGCATGTCCCAAAAGGACAGGTCTGGGGGGAAAAGAAGGAGGTGTTGTGCTATACATAAAGAACATATACACTTGCTTCAAGGTCCTTGAGGAAGTGAGCAATAGACCTGCTAAGAATCTGGGGGTGAGGATAAGAAGGGAAAAGAATAGTAGCAATGTTACTTGGAAGGTAATTGTAGACCAGCAGATCAAGAAGAGGAAGTGAGGAAGTCTTTCTGCAAACTGGTAAGAAGATTAGTTAACACACCTGAGCTAGTACTAACTCCCCTGATATCAATTAGAAGGCTACTGCAGCAAAAAGAGTATGACCTGCAAATTCTTAGTATGTGTAGGAGAGAGGTTTCTGATTCAGAAAGCTGAGGACACAACGGGGGAGGGAGGGAGTGTCATCCATTTTGGATCTGGTTTTGACCCACGGGGATGATTAAGTTGTGAATGTGAAGGTGGTCAGGAACTTGGGAGGAAGTGATCATGATTTGACAATTCAAAATTCTATGGAAAGGAGGGCACGAGAATAGCAAAACAAGGACACAGGGCTTCACAAAGGTGGATTTCAACTGATGCAGACAAATAGTAGGCAAGGTCCCATGGAAAGACCAATTAGGAAGAAAAGGAATTGAAGGAGGCTGGCAGTTGTTATAAGATGTAAGACAGGCTCCACATCAAGCTATTCTGACAAAGAAGAAAGAAAAGAAGAGCCACTGGAGGCCAAAGTGGCTATACAAGGAGCTTTTTAGCTATCTAAAACCCAAAAAGGATATATACAGGAAATCAGAGCCAGTCTTAGGGGCAGGCGAGCCAGGCGATTGCCTGGCGCCACCATTTTCAAGGGGCCGCCGACAGAGCCAGTCTCGGGGGTGGGCCATGACCGCATTTCAGCCCGACCTCCCTCCTCCCAGGTTTCCCTGGTTACTTCCCATCCCCTCTGTTTTTTTTTTTTGCTTGACAAATTTTTGTCCAGTATTTTTTTTTTAAATCATCTGGCAACTCCACGGGCGAACTGGGTAGCCGATCAGGGCTGCCAATTGGTTAGGACCAGCTGTGCAGGAAAGGGAAGGAAAGGCAAACCAGCACATGTGGTCATACCACAAACATGTAGGGACAAACTCAAGGAAGCCAAGGCAGAGGATGAGTTACAGCTGGCAAGAAAGGATAGCGACAATAAAAAGGGGTTCTTCACATGTGGCAGACAAAAAAAAAAGTTCAAGGATGGTGTGGGTCTGCTGCTCAATGGAGATGGTGAGCTGGTAACGGAAGATGATAGGAAGGCAGAGCTGCTCAGTCTCTACTTCGCTTCAGTCATCTCACAAAAAAACCATACGACTGGACTAGTAGGAAAGTTACCACCACAGACAATAAAGGGAAAGGGATGCAGATCAGGATAAGTAAAGACTACATCAGAAATCTTCCAATCAATTTGAATGAATTCAGATCAGCAGAGCAGATGCTATTCATTTGAGGGTACTGAAGGAATTAGGTGAAGAAAACTCAGCGCCACTAGCAATAATATTTATAAACCTCTGGGGGTATGTCTACACTGCATGGCTATTTGGGGATACCAGAGGTATCCCCAAATAGCTACCCCATGTCAACACAAGCTGCCTGTTATTTTGAAATATTTTTTGGAATAATGAGTGTGCTATTTCACCATCCTGGTAAACCTTGTTGCACAAGGGATAAGGGATGGCTCAAAATAGCACATTATTTTGCAATTTGGCCCTTTGTAGACATGCCAAAATTCAAAATAAGCTATTTTAAAAATAGATTCAAAATAAGATACACAGTTTGCATAGCACAAATTGCGTATCTTATTTCAAGTTTAGGGTGCTGTGTAGATGCATCCAGGATGACAGTTGAGATCCTGGAAGACTGCAGAAGGAGTAATATAGTGCCCATCTTCAAAAAAGGAGAAAAAATGGGGAGTTGGGAAACTCTAGACTAGTCAGCCTGAGTTTGATATCAGAGAAACTACTAGTGTAAAATATAAAATATTCAATTTCAAGCACCTGGATGAAGAAGGGGTAATCACTATCAATCAGCATAGATTGCCCAAAACCAGCCATGCCAAACCAATTTGGTTTCCTGTTTTTGACATGGTAGCACATTTGGTGGATAGGGGGAATGCAGTGGACATAATATACCTGAACTTCAGCAAGGCTTTTGACATAGTCCCAGATAATAGGTATCCCGGAAAAAACTCTGCCACGTCCAAGGAACGCATTTGTTCTTCCACTTTTTTTTGTGGAAGAGCAAACATGCTCTTTCGGGGAGCCCTGTATAACTCATTCCGTGAGGAATAAGGGGTCCACTGAAAAAGCAGGCTTCCCCACCATTTGGCCCCGTCTAGACTGGGCCAAATGGTGAAAAAACCTCTTCTGGAAAAGCGATCAGAAAAAGGACTGTAGTGTAGACTTAGTCTGAGTTGCAGAAATGTGGGATCAATGCAATTGCCATTAAGTGGATACCTATCTAATTAAACAAGCACAAAGAGTAACTATTAATGTAATGTCATCTGATTGGAAAGAGGTCTCAAATGGATTTCCATAGGGATCTGTTCTGGGTCTGGCATTGTTTAACATCTTTATCAATGAGCTGTTTGTAGGTATAGCAAGCATACTGATCAAGTCTGCAGATGATACAAAGCTGGGCAGAGGATGGAGCTAAAATTCAGTGCGCTCATGAAAGACTGGCACACATGGCAATAGATAAAATGAAATTCAGTGAAGACAAATGTAAATGCTAGACTAGGGGGAAAATGTACAAATATAAAATAGGGGGGGAATGACTTGGCACTGCTGAGAAGGATCTGGGAATTGTGGTGAATCACATCCTCAACATGCGTCAGCAATGAGACGCTGTTGCAAAAAAAGCAAACAATTTTAGGTTGCATTAACAGACACATGTAAGTGACATGTGCTTGTTAGGCGTCAGCTTGAGCGCTGTCTCCAATTTTGCTCAGCAGCGTATAGAAAGGATGCAGAGAACCTGGGAAAGATCTAGAGGTGAGTGAGAAAGATGTTGAAAAGGATGGTAAGCAAGCCATGTGAGGAACAGGGTATGATGAGTTTCAAAAAGATAAAGGGGGGGGCATGGTAGCAGTCTACAGATACTTGAAAGGCTGTCATAAAAAAAAGATGGAGAAACGTTGTTCTCACTTTTCAGAGAGGGGAAGGGTTCAAGGCAAACTACAACACAGCAGATTTAGATTAAATCCCAATACAAAACTTCCTAACTGAAAGACCAGTAGGACAGTACAAAAGATTGCCTCATTCTTTTTCAGCATACATCTGGGATCTTTTCTTATTGAAAAAAAATAAGCACATTCCTCTATACATTGTTGACCTCTGAAAGGGTTAATTACTAAGAGACTAGCAGCCATTTCACATAAGGAAAGATACACTCAAAGCACTAGCCATTTAAAAAAGCAACTACAGGTTGGACCTCCCTGGTCCGGCACCCTTGGGACCTGATCAGTCCTGGACAAAGGAGTTTTCAGGACCATGGCAGGTTTAGGAGGAGGGGCACCAGCCTCCCCACTGGGCTCCCCTTCTCAGCCTCCCAGTCCCGCAAGCTACAGCAGCCCCACCAGAGCTCCCGGCAGCCCCACCACCCCACAAGAGCTCCCAGCAACCTCACTGGCTTTGCGACAGCTCTGCCACCCCACCAGAGCTCCTGGCAGTCCTGCCGACTGTGGGCTCCGCTGCCCCATGAGTTCCTGTCCCACCGCCAGCTTCCCAGCCCCACTAGCTGAGAGCTCTGGTGCCCCATGGGCACTGCTGCACCGCTGGCCCCACCAGCTGTCTCCACTCTGAGCCACCAGCAATCTCTGCTTCTGGGGCTCTCTAGTGCCGCAATGTCCATGATTCTCCTGGACCACGGATGTTGCTGGACCAGAGAATCAAGGACCACAGTGATTTAACCTGTTAGTCTGTCTAAAAAAAAAATCATACATAGAAAGACAGAGTAGAGGCAGGATCTATAGGAGATAAGATGCTTCTGAATTCATTGACATAGAAGCCAGGTTTTACAATATTAGTTATAAGTTCTTAAACCAGGGGACAAGCTGAAAAATGAAGTAAAATTACTTTAAAATCCTTCCACTAAAATGGGTCAGTAAAATATTTTTAAAAATTTTGTTTTAAAGTTACATATAGTCTGCACTTTCACTCTTCAGATCCCATTTCTACAGGCAGTAATAACACTTGGATGAGAAAAGATGACTGGTAGCTACATCCTTTTTGAGTGAGCTGTGGACACTCCCCTACAATCCACCATGGCAATCATGTACACCTGGATCAGGTATAACCTATCTCTTGTACTTTGTCCTGTGCTATCTTGACCTCTCTGTCATATTATGCTGTCTATAGTAATCAGACAGTTCTCATCTCATACTGTAACGGGGCTGGTGACAGGGTCGAGGGACACAGAGGCCAGTTGTCCCGGGACCCAGCAATGTAAAAGAGCCTCGGGCTCCCAGTTGCTGCCACTACTTTGGCAGCTGCAGTGGGTGGACCCTTTACATTGCCACCAGCTAACCCCCAGCCTTCCCCTTCCACCTGAGACTCTGCCCCTTCTGGAGGACCTGAAGCCAGCTCCCCCTCTGGGTTTGGCGAAGTCTCTCAGCAGCCTTGCAGAGCAACTTGTTCCCACCAATCAATTAATTCCTCTGCACCACATGAAATGCTTCTATGTGTAACCCACACACCTGCTGCATAGACCAGAGAGAGAGCAAGAGAGAATTAGTTTGCTCTACAGGCTTAGCGGCGTGCCAGCTGGCTTTTAGCTCAAGCAGTAGAGGCTCATGCACTAAACTCCACAAGTCCCAAGTTCAATTCTGCCCATTGGCATTACACATGCACTTTCTAGTGCTGCCATCCTTTTTGGATTTCTGGATCAAGTTGTGGTGGCTGTGGAACGCGTGCCTTTGTACATTTGCCAATATCACAATTCCCTCTTCTTGCGGCAGTACCTGTACATATTGGGGGACATGTCAAATCAAAGGTATATTGATCTAATATTTATTACTGCAATTGATCTTCTCAAGTTCTAACATCAGTTGCCTTCTACAAAAGGAACATAGGAATAGCACGACCATATCAGACTTGAAATCTGTTTAATCTAGCATCCTGTCTCCAAAACTGGCTAGCAGCAGATGACTCAAAGGAATGTACAACACTATCACCGTAGACATATGTGGGATAATTTACCCCATGGAAGGTCGTTATCCATAATAGAGATTGGCTTAAAATGCTAAAGAATGACAATTTCTTGTCCCTTCCAAAACTTTGTTTGCATTAATTGTTATAACTGTGTATTCTTGCTATACCAATCTCTCTGACTCTTTTCATCTTTCTCTTATTCTGGAGATATCCTCCACCACACTTCTGCATTTGCAGATTTTTTAAGTCTCTCCATATTTCATTGCCTGACGTTATCCTACAAAAGAGAATGTTCTGAGGTGGCCACCATCCCATTCTGCTGTTGGCACGGACATGCAGAATCGCAGGCTCATACACAGGACTTTCCAAAACTTGCCTGGTTTGAACTGAATTTTACTTCCAGCATTTTTTATTTGGTTTAATGAATGCACACATTTAAGAGAGTCCAAATGACTATAAATAGAGCTGAATGAGAGCTGAGAGGGAGCTTCATGAATCCAATATACACCAAACTTGGAAGGTTTTGTACAACTGGCCTTCCTAACTACCATAAATACACAATGAGACACACATAAAAGGGCAACTGTGATACTTCTTCTTTTGATCATAGTAATTTCCTCTAGTTATAGGAACAAGATTGGACAGACTGGATAATTTCTGTTGATTGTCACACAGCTGCTCTATAGTAACTGCAGCAGAGCCCTTTTGAATTGTTTCAAAAAACTGAAACATGAAGCTGGCATTTAGTCTTTGCCAGATGACAAGAAGGATGACAACTGGTGATCCAAAGAGGTAAGATGGTTTTATCCTCGAGTTCACAGAAACACTATTTTTAGTGTGCACTTTAGGCGATATAATAAAGAGAATGGTTACTATCTACCTAAAACAAACAATAGAGCTGGTTCATAATCTGCCTGTGCTGGAAGAAATAAGCTAGTATCAGGATTTTCATTAGGAACCCTTTCACATCAGATGTTTATAAAATATTACTATAATATTGCGTTGAGTCGGAACTTTGAAAATAAAGTTTCTATGGTTTTGTGTTTGATTTTAACAATATTAAAGAGAAAAAAAAGGTACCTCTAGCCATTTTCTCAGTATTTGTTCCTTGAAAAAGGGAAGCCTCAAGAATAGAATGGATGAAGGTTATAGACCAGTAAAACTGCTCTCCTCGAAGGCCATTACAAATGTACAGATACTAGTATACGAGGGTATCATCATACATATGAAACAAACCAAGGAAAATAAAAAGCTTGTGTAAGAGAAGAGGACTGATCATAAAATTATTCCCTCCAAGTCTTTTTAATACTGATCCAGTATGTATTTGAAGGTACAACTATCCAAAAGCTGAAAGTCAAAATGGAAAATGAATTACAATTATAATTTACTGATAAACTGCAGATTGGGGTTTTGGATTAAAGCCCAAACCTTGAATTAGTTACTGTGTTCTTTCTTTCCAATTTTTATTTTTGCTTTTCTGGCTAAATATATACTTTATCCTTTAAATTTCTATGTTGTAAAATGTAAATTCTAAAAACATCCAAAACATGGAGCTAAACCAAGTAAATGTTTTTCTTGGAACCTTTGTATTTGCACTTCTTGACTTTTTGTGATTTTCACTGTGCATCGTTAACATCACATTAACATATCCCGAGGCACTTAATGTAAATAGGTTCCCTTAAATGTGATTAAACAGTTCTTGTATGTTAATTTATAGAAACCAGGAACAGGTGGTCCTATTGACTAATGTGATGACCTGTCATGTCTGTCAACGCAGTTCTAAATTTGTGTTAAGCTGTAAGAAAATGACTTTTGTTGTTTAATTGCTTATCATCCTGGTGAATTGCTATTCCAAGCACATTATTATCACAAACACATGATACAGCAGGACTTTATTAGCAGTATAATAATAATGTCACAATATGTTGTATGGTCAGCAGATGTACAGGGAGTTGAAGACTTTATTGCTACACTTTGCCAGTAAAATTAATACATAGATGCATATATTATCTATGTACACACTACATCATTATATATTAGGCTCTGGTACAAAGGCTAAATTCTCCAGGAACATGCTGATACAGGCAAACAGAAAAAGAATACATGAGGATAAGGCCCAGAATTAATTATTTTATTTATATGCATCCAGGAAGAGTTTCTTGCTTCAACCATCAAGTAATGCCTAGGGTCAGGATGTTTCACTCTGTTTTCATACTCCTCTGGTTGCCTAGTGAGAACTGAATTCCTGACCCCTCACAAAAATAAATCTGCAGCGGGCATCTTGACCACAGCCTCATTAGTTTGGTAAATCACCTTTCCATCCCTGACAAAATATAGAAATCCATGTAAGGAAAAAATCATTAAAGTTCTGCAAAATAATAGTATAGGGGGAGCAAAAAGCAGCTACGGTTACACAGAACAGGTCTTGCCAGAACATGACTATTTTTGTTTTGAAAGTGTTTCAGCATTAGTGGGTAAAGATAAAATAGAAGATATACTCGGATTTTTAAAAAAGTATTCAGTGCAGCATTTGTTACATCAGATTTTGCTTTCTAGATTAATTAAAGTTAGCATGGACAAGAACACAGCCAAAGGGACTGAATATTGGCTGCAGGAACATAAACAAGGGGTAATGATAAATGGCAAAGTATTGAGTTGAGAGGCGTCTAGAACAGTTCTTCAGGGATCTGCACTAGGTCTTTTCTCATTTTGTATGTTCAGTATTGCTCTGCCAGGGTAAGTGAAATGTATTTGTGACAATAGGATATTAAATTGGGTAAAACTGCAACACTAGAGCAACTAGTAGAACGGGAGCTAAAGAGATTAGAAGCACGGACAGAAAATATCAAAATGCAGGCTAATATTTTGGGAGAGAAAAATTTGAAACAGATATTTAATGGGGGGGGGGGGAGGAAAATGTGGAGAACAGTGAAATTTTAATACTCCACCTGCCTAGATCCTGAGTAATTTTGGACTATACAAGGCTGGAATATGGAGGAGTTGGGGAGATAAAATATAATCCCGGACAACAGGGCTGGGTGCAGTACTTACCCTGTTTCCCCCATGGCCACCACCACACCACTTACTGTGTGGGGCTATTGGCACTGCTGTGTCAGGGCTTCTCTACACTATGGAGAAGATCGATGATGCTGCAGTCCATCTTCTGGGGTTCCAATAAGCAGGTCTACTGAAAAGCCATAAATTCGAACTGAGAAGGTGCTCCTGTTTGCACCGGTAGTCCTGCTCCTTCACGAGTAAATGAAGTCGATGGGAGCATATGCTCCCATTAACCTGTCACTGTGTGGATGGTGCCAAAACCTGATTTAAGATACTTCGATTCCATCTACATAATTAACATAGCTGGAGTTGCGTATCTTAAGTCAACTCTACCCTGTAGTGTACACCTGACCTTAGTATAAAGCTGGATTTATGGGCTTTTCTCTCGCCTGCCCCAGTCTAACCTAAAGTGGCTTTCCAGGCTAGCCCTATGCAGAGCCAGCATGGAGACTCCTTCCACAATGTGAAAGGTCAAACAAAAGACGTGTAAGAAACAATCAGACCTTCATGAGGACTAACAACCTGCAATTTGTAAAAACTTTCATCTTAATACTGAGGTGTCAGCGGTCCTTTAAAATTTCAAACAAACTATGCTCAGTCACCAGCAAAACCAAGCATCTCCAACAAGAAATCTAGTTTAGAGAGAAATCTGTGGTGTAAGCGTTTGTATATCACATATAATGCACTTCCACTGGGGATTTCCACATCAATTTTTAACAGTTCACCAAGGGGCAGTGCCCTTGTTGAATGTGTATTTTTCTGTTAGGCTTAGCACATAGAAATGGAGCCAACCACTTTCAGTGATAATATCTCAGAGAGATGAAAATGTTTGTACTTTTAAAGGGAAGAGGGATTTTCTCTTTCCAGTGCATGCTGGGGAAGACTGGCAGGGGAAGAGATAGGGTTGATACAAGTGCTTAGAGCTGCTAAATGTAATGAGAGCAGCCTCTGGGACCAGGGGATCAATTTAATTTACACCTGGATTTCTATAATATTTCTTGTAGCAGACAGCTATGGCAATCCAGGAGTGCATGTTGCGTGCCACAAGAGGAAGAAATTGAAAGGTTTTTTCCTTTTTTCAAAGGTGTGTCTTATTTGAGTTGTACTGAACGACATGACTGTCAGACACCTGGCTAGGGTGCTCAGTGGACAGAGTGGACAATGACAACTAAGTATTTATTGTAATGTATGAGTCAATATACTCTGCATATCATCTCTGTTTACGTTGGCTTGTTTTTGCTCCCAATCAGCACACGCATTTTGAGGTATTTCAAAAATTTCAACATTCCTGTTACCATTTAGGCATCAATGAACATAAATGTAATTTGCACATTTTAACCAACACTTCAAAAGCATCACCCTGGAGATCAGTGAGAAAACAAAAGCACATATTCTGCTGTGCTATGCCCACTGTAAGTGTAAAAAGATAAATAAGACTTATTTTCTCTAATCTTCTTTATTAAACAAATTAGTCCATAATCTTCATGTTGGTTTTTGATGTCACTATTTATCCCTGGACATTATTTTTATCCAAGATACACAGAAGGGAAGGTGTTGAAAGGGTGAAGAGTAGAGAAGGATGGAAAACAACTTTCAGTTGCAAAAAGTGTAAATTGAAAAGTGTGTGATTGTGATTCAGAATAAATATGGAAGGCACTGATGTAATTCACAAATATTCCTTTCTTGGTCTTCTCAAAGTGTAAAGTTAGTCTGCAGAAATATTAGCTTAATGAATTTTCAAGCAAAGAACAAATTAGTTTCTCTCATTTGCCTTTTTTTTTCAGAAGTGAGTGTACTACAGTCAGATTGTTAATGAACTGGCATACCAAGTCTAGAATCAATTACATATTTCTTTCATTTATCTCATTTGCTTATTCATGCCCATAATCGGTCCATCTAGTCAGCTATATAATGAAGTTATGCCCTGTCAATCATAGACCAAACTAAGTATTTTCAAGGGGAAGCCAATGCATTGTGTTCAGTGGAATATTATTAAAAATATGATACCAAGGCAAAGCATCGAGGGCTCTATTTGTTAATCTTATCAGTTGATCTATACAATAAGCACTGCAATATTAGTCCTGAGAAGGGTTATTTAAAGTTCAATTGTTAGGAAACAGAATTACCCCCAGATAGCTTACATAATGAATGTTACCATGCTCACTGTACGTATTTAGATTAATGCTTTGATATCCAAATATGCTCTGCTTGTTCATACTGTATTTCAAACTACACTCAATTATACATAAAATGTTTATCAACTGTTTATCACCCCCGATTTTCTAATGTTAGTTATTTGCTGATATATTTCCTGAGAAGTAGAAATGATTACTTTAGGGTTTTTTTAATGTAGGAACACCATCTATTTTAAGATGGCTCTGTGCTAACTTGGAGTTCACAGGATTAAGAAAAATCCAGTTCACAATAGTTTTAAAATAATAATTTGCTTATGTACATTTCATCTTCTCTCCTTCTTGGATGCTGAAGATCATGAAATAATATGTACTCTATGTACCTACTTTATATGCAGACACAAAACACAAATTTGCATTTTTTTAGACGATAAAGAGACACAGCATGAGGTTTCCAGGCTTGAATTAATGAGGACTGCTCAGTTTAAGGTTCAACCCTTTTATACCATATTTTATTACTAATAGCACTGTTTTGGACATTTCAGAGGATATGTTTCATGCTTCATTACATGGAAAAGCCTTCATCACAAAAAAATTATTGGAGCCTTTTTTAACAAATGTCATTTTTGGCACATAAAAAAGTAAAGAATATGCTTGTCAGAAATGATTAATCAGTTTCCCCCTTTATGGATTTTGTATACATTTTAAGTATATGAGAGGGAGCACTACAAAGGAATATTTCCTATAGAGAAGGCAAGGGAATGTATAGAGTCTGGGAGATCCCACAGGGAAACCAATGAAACCTGTACTCAGTAAGTGATTTCCAGAAGAGAAGGATCTCTCAGAATCCATGGGAAGCTGCAAAAAATAAGCTTGTTCTCAGTAATTGCCACTAGCTCCAAGGGGTGCACACGCAGCCTGAAAATGAAGTGATGCAAGTAAAAAACATGGCATTTCTGGCAGTCATGCTGATCATAAAACATAAGGCCCAGATTATGAGCTCAGCTACAACAGCGCTATTCCATTCAAATCTAAGGAATTTATAGCATATAACTGAGATCAGAACCCGGCCATTAGCAGATGAAACAAAAATTAGGTCTGTTCACGCAGGAGAGGTAAGTTAGGGACTGTACAGTCCTTCCAAAAAAGAAGCATGCTTCACAGGTATTCAATACAACAGTGATAGGTGTCAGAAGTCTAAAGACATATTGATATATGTGAACAGTCTGCAATTTCTTTGAAAATTATTAGGTACATGTAAAATGATGTGAAATTAGTGCATTCATTTAAAAACTCAGTATAAAATTAAAGAATGTAACTGAACTCAACATAAATTAGATTAAACTGTTTTGTACGTGCTTGAAGACCTCCACATCTAACACCCAGAGTAATTTGAGTACTGGTGGTATCATACCATACTTAAAACCGGAAATATCTTAGCATCACAATCATGGCAAAATGGCCAATGTAACTTTATAAATGTATCCCCTACACACACAGACAAACTCACACAATTCTGACTGGGGTACAGAATAGAGTGATTTTTAAGCTAGTCATAATTTTGTGGGATCCAATATATGATTTCTGAACACTTGGGACTGGCAATACCATAATTTAAACAGGACAGCTCAGCCAGAATGCTGCACATGCTATGCAGTAAAGTTCTCCATTTATATAACTTTATCATTACCAGGTAGCAGACAGAAGATCAAGTGAAGTGATTCCTTTTTGTTCTCTGGTGGTACAAGATCTATCACAATAGGGTTGTGGCTGCTGACAGAAGCTCTTAGATAATACAGTAATAAAAATAAGTCATAGGATTTTTTATTTATTATTTTGTTTAAGGGACATTTGCAATTTAAAAATCAGACTTTTTGGCCAAATACTGTTAGAAATGCCAGTGAGACTATTGCCACTGAAAAAGAATAAAATATTTTCACTTCTGCATTGTTTACTTTATGTATTTTATAGCTTTTACTCTACCGTCATATTCTCTGTCATTGTTTCCCCTGCAACACTCAGCAACAATGAGGGAATTTTTTTTTTAAGTGTGATTTAACCCTTCACCATACACATCCCAATCCTTACATCAAACTCGGGGCAGGAATAGCTCATGAAACTAATTTTAACTCTTTATATTTTTTTTAAAAGAAATGATGAGATTTCAAGTTGACAGTGTCAGTGTAATTGCCTCATACAAGTATGATAACAGACATGACGGAACAGCTCTTTCAACTGTAAAGGGAACCTCATACCGAATAAAGGAATCTCATTTCCTATCGTCATTTGTATTTTCCTTTAGAGGGCTGGAGCCATGCTAAAGGGTCCTCCTGCTACCAACATGATCCAGACTGTGACTGGGGGAAATGCAATGCATGCAGAAGATCTGAAACACATTTATTTGAGTATCTACTCCTAGTCTCTCCTTCTGGGATGCACAGTACTGTCAGAATGTCATTTCATTAGCGGGCAATGAAACAAACGCTCACACAAGCAATTCGTTGCCATGCATTCTGCTTATAAAGAGCAGATGAGATGGGAACACGAACACTTCAAAGTTTAAAATACTGACGGGGATGAAGGGAAAGAAATTATCTCACGAAACTATCCAGGTTACTCCTGTAGATGTGGAAAAAAGGAAATCAGGAATAAAAACGGGAGGGAAAGGGAGCAGTGTCTCAGGCTTATTTCCTGTACATTTTATTGATGATAAAGCGGTTACTCTACTGAGCACTGCTGATAAGATGGGCAAGTTTAACAAACATCAATTTTATTGTCAATAAAAAGGACCACAACCTTAATGACAACAACTAAAACTGGGATGCCATCTCGGAATAGATCCTTTCGCCAGAGCCTATGCATCCGTTCCTGAGTCTAAAGTATGTTTTCCTTTGGTGAATCTGGCTGATCTCAGTCTTCAACCCATTAAATTTGCCCTTGCTATTGTCCAAACACATACAAAGATGCCCCAGACCAGTGGAGGGTAATAAGCGGCCTGCGGGCCGGACGCAGTTTGTCAGGGTTAGTCTCTGGTGGGCTGCTGGAACTTTATTTACCTCGGTATCTGCACATATGGCCACTTGCAGCTCTGTTGGCCAGAAATCTCTGTTCCCAGCCACTGTGAGCTGCAGGAAGCTGTGTTCTGGTCCGCACCACTTCCCCCAGTCCCTCATTGGCTGGGAATGGTGATACACGGCCAATGGGAGCTGCAAGTGGCCATATTTGTGGCCATGCAGGTCAATAAAATGCCAAGAGTCTTCCAGGGATGAACCCTGGTGAGCCACCTCCAGTTTATTGCTCAGCCCTGTCCTAGACTCATCCCTGGCAATGACTGAACAGACGTTTTCTTTTCTGCAACTACAAAGTAACAGACAATCAGTTCACAATAAGGATACAATATATTCATGGGAGTTGTACAAGCCAAGGAGTCTGCGACTTCCAGAGACTTCCACGAACTCAGCCTGTGATGGTCGGGAATTGTAAGGTCCTCTGCTTCCTCGGGGACTGGGAGTTTCCAGGTATCCCCCCAATTGCCTCAGGTGACTCCAAAACTCTGAGCCACCACAGGAGGGGGGGTAAACCTGCAGCTTCCAGCTTCTAAAGGTGTCAGGGGAACCTCAAGAGCTCCTGCATGCTGTGAGCATCAGGGGAATTCCCTGATGCTCCCAGCCCTTGGGGTGGCAGATAAATTCTTAGTGCACCTGGCTGCTAGTGATGATGGAGGCACCTCTGGAGCTGTCAGCATCAGGCAATCCCAAGGCTCTCTGTGCCACAGGAGCTGCATACAGTAAGCATACCCACCAGTCCCCAGCTCCTAACACCTATGCAGCTGTAACTACCACCAGGTAGATTTGAACTTGGGAACACCGGAACTTAGGGAAAGAGCCTCTACAGCTTGTGCTATAAAGCCAGCTAGTTCTCAGCTTACGCTGTAGAGCTCCCTTGTTCTTAGCTCTTGCTGTAAGTGGTCTAAGTGCCACTACATGGGACAGTGAACCACATTAGGTGTGAGGATTACACAGCTGCCATGCCTGCTTCAGGTAGTCTGGGGACCTGCAGCTCTCCATTTTGATCCCCATTTTGTAAGGGATATTTTTAGCAATAGTCACAGGTCACAGCTTCTGTGAAGTTTTATTTTTTACCATAACTCTCTGTGACAAAAACTTAGCCTTTCCAACAACACTAGCTACTCAAGCTGTGAGGCCATACCCTCCCCTGACATGCAAGTTCCCCATGTCTGTGGGCTACCTTTTCTCCTGCCTTCCTTTCAATAAAGTTTTTATCGGAGAGGACTTCATCTTGTTAATAATGTTCAACAACCACCAAGATACATAAAGCCTTGACATACGTTTTGCAACCAGCACATTATGCTCTAGTTTTATGGGCATCATCTGGACAAGTGAAAAGGTCTTGACTGTCGTTTAGTACAACTATAACACACGCAAATTCAAAGGAAGACAGGATTCATTTCTTCATGGAGGCCAATTTTTAAATTAATTTCTGGAAAAGGGCACTGTAAAATAAACTCTTAATTTAAATGCTAACATTAGGGAAGGATTGACAATTACAACAGGCCAGGTAGCATGTCAGCTCCACTATACTACAACACTTTTTTTCTGAGCACATAACAATTTGGAGAGCTAATAATAAAAAAGAAGTGATGCCGAGATGATGAATGGATGCTATGCAATTAGATCTATTAGAATTCACAAGAGTCGACAGGCAATAATCAAACCACTTTCATGCTGCCCATTGCAATTATCTTTGCACTTAAGAATCAACAAAGCACATAATGACTTGTACTCGATTAAGGAATTCATGAAAAATTGAATTTTAATTAGCATGTCGAAAATTTGGACCATTTATTACTTTACAGGACAACAGATTGTGAAAACTAGTTGAGTAGTTATAAGTGTTCAAGAGAGGTTCCAGTACAAGACTAATGCTGTGATGCTCCTGATGAGAAGCAATTCCTAACAAATTTCCATTGAAATAACTCTTAATGAAGTAATGGCACATTCGTTTATATGTACTTTCTACTTTCAGACAGAAATTTAATTGTTTGAAGCTGACTAAAAAGAAAAACATGTTGTTGGCATTTTGGAATTAATAGATGACAAACTCATCTGATCGAACTACAGACACTCAAGGCATGGGTCACAATATTGCCAGATCTATTTTTACACTCTTACCTGCTATACAAATAGGATGAAAATAGATGAATCTATTGGGAGATATCTCCATATCCAGAAAACATACAGTAATAGCTATATATAGTAAAATAAATGTTCAATTAAGTCTTCCTTTTAAAAAACACACAATTAAATATGAAGTTGATTTAATTTCAAGAGGCTGGTTTCATGCTCATCACTTTTCATTATGTTTATCTTAGAACAAAACAATTTATTAATTGTTAATTAATTGAACTTATCAATTCTGAAAATTGAACACTTGGGGGAAAATCAAGGTTAGCCTGCTTTGTTGGATAAATTGTTTACGCTAAAATCAAATACTATATAAATGAATTCCATATTTTAAATATGAAAAAATATGCACACTCATAATGTGAACAGTGCAGCTATACAAATATGAATAAAATAATCTTTCACAAACAAAATCACTCGACAAGATAAAGCAACCAATTTTATATTAAAAGAATCACACTATACTTCTGCATACCATCTTTTTCTATGAACCCAAAGTACTTAAAACAATAGTCACCATTGTGAAGGCAGCATTTAAATCATTCTATACATTTGAAAATGTTCTTCATACCCTGGCCTTCACTGAGTTTATCTTCTGTTCTGTTATGGAGAAGAAATATACTAAATTGGGCTTACAATTTATTGACTCTATGATACAGAAATTTCAGTTGTTATTATTAAACAGTCAGCTTTACTCACACATATCACAGCGTGGTATTCAAAATTTACAGTGCAGGTGTAGCCATGTCAGCCCCAGGATAGTAGAGAGAAACAGTGGGTGAGGTAATATCTTTTATTGGACCAACTGCTCATCTTCCCACTACTATAATGATCAACTTCACTTCCTGCACAATACTCTTCTCAACATTCATGGATCGTACAGATCCATGTGCTGTACCTCGGTAAGTGCATTAAATACCCAGTAACAACGATGAGGGCAAAACCAGCCAATCACTATATTCTTGAACAAATTCACACTGGAAAATGATACAAGACAAAGACATCCTATCACCTGTGAGTGAACACTTTTCCTAATCTCTGACCTATTCGTTCTCATCCTTAAAGGAAACCAATGTAATACTTTCCAATATAGGAGTCAGACAATAAATATCATGGACTGACCAGAGGCACTGGATTTATGGCTTATTACAACAATCGCCAACCCACTAACTCCCTTTTTTCTGTCCTAAAACTGCAGAAGGGTCAATAGGCCACTCTACCTGACCTTACAAATATATTCAGGTTGCTTACACGAAACAATCTGTTTCACTTTGTGTTTTGCTGTGACACTGGGAGTACCTTTCCCAGACATGAAGAAGAGCCCTGTATGGCTTAAAAGCTTGTCTCTCACATCAACAGAAGTTGGTCCACTAAAAGATATTATTACCTCATCTACCTTGTCTCACTAGGATTCAAGATATATTGTTTTCTAAGCAAAAGGAAATACCCTACTATCTCTTTTGAAACTGTGGTAGCTAAAATTTTGACTTTCTTGCAGAATCTATTGAAACAGCATCTCTGCTGTAATAACTACTCAAAGCAGTTCTAATATAGAAGCCCCTACATTTGTATTAAAATCAAATCAACTTGAACCTCATTCTTAGATCTACACCAGCCACTTTGTGTAAAAATGGCATCATGGATAGATAGCCTGGAACTCACTGGTTCCAATCCCCTCAGAATTCTTCTCTCTCGTGGGAAAACTCCAGAAAATGTGGGATCATCACCTCACATTTGTGCCCCACCACTGGCTCTAGCATTGTGGCATATTTGAGCACAAAGGAACTAAGGTGTTACAGCCCTGAAATCACCAGCTCTTGGAATGCCCTCTGGGACATGTCGGCAGCTGGGAATAGCTAGAATAATTTGGCATCAGGCTGTAAAATCCACCAGGAACAAACAAAAACAGGGAAACAGAGAGTTGACATAAAGCCAACTCTGCAACCTTTTCCACTTGGCAAGGATAGTTTGTTTATCCCCAAGAACCTGAGTCTGTGTCTTTTAGGAGATTGAACGGTCTGTTGAGAAGTTTAGTTTTTTCACATCTGGCGTTAGGCAAAAATAATCTGTCTACTTTGCTAGAGTTAAATTTGAGCACAATCTGTGAAAATTATGGGATTTGACTGGTGTTGGTAGTGTAGTCAAAATGCTTTTTTGGAAAGGACTTGAGACTGGTAAATCTCTTTGGAATCCCAGGCTAACCACAGGGTGAGTGGTTCAAACTGACTGAAAAGACTTACTTCAGAAAGCATAAACTAACATCATGTGTCATTCTGAAAACACAATATAACTAACTTGCAGAAGGTTTACAAAGAACTTGTTTCCTGAAAAGATGCTTTCTATGTTTCTACAAAAATCAAAGTTAAGCAATGACATAATAAAGCAGATTGCTACTCAGATTAAGTTACAAATGAATTTGAAGTAAATGGATGGTTTACACACAAATCCAGCATCTTGCAAAGAGGTTAGACTAGATGACCCTGGTGTTCTCTTCTATGCCTAGGATTCTATCTTTCTAAATCATTCTCTATACCACAGAGATTACAAGCTGATAGTTAGGTACCTTAATAAAATTAGGAGTGTGATTAATGAAAGACTGCCTTGAAGCAGATGTTATTTTACTGTGCATTCATGTTGTTGAAAGGAGTATTAAGAATGTAACAGATAATGCATATAAGAAAAGTACACATCTACACAGAAATCTATGATAGGCATAATACAACCAGTCATTTCTTTGCTCAAAAAACACTACACAGGGAATATATATACAGGGTTGGCCAAGTCACAAAAACAGCTAGATATTTGACTCCCATTAAAAGTCACCAGTATTTTGACACTATTTCACCACTCTCATTAGACATCAGCAACTATGTTGCAAGGCAGTGACTACAAGTTCATTGCAAGTAGGCATTCTTTCCGACCCCTCAGAAATATGCTTACACGTATTCATCACCTCACATTTTTTTCCTAAATAGAGCGTGTTAATAGAAAAAAAAACATGGCAATGCAAAGAACACAGGGTGGGGAGAGAAGTATATGCATACACAGACATGATAATAATGCTGAATGAAGAGAAATGCACAATATATTTTATGCTGAAAGCTTTTCACATAGTAATCCCTGAACATAGTTTTGAAGGGAGTCATTGGTTTCTGTCCTTTCTACACAACAAAGGTTAAAAAAGACCATCCACAACACATTTTAATATTAAAATGTTAGAGGATTTTTCTCCCTTTCAGAGAATGAAATCTGATGTACCTTATAGAAGACCAAATAAGAGTTAAGAGAGTTTTTTTAAAAGCTTCATCAAAGCGAAAAGGGAAACTCCACTAACCTGTCTAAAAAGGAAAAGAAAGCCAATTCAGCATCCTCATGACCATGTCAACAGGTAGTCTCCTCTTAGCTGTACAGCTAGAAAATACCTAGCACATTTTAAATGCTACCACTATCAATCTAAATAAATAATGACCTACCAGTATTCTTTCCTGTTACATAAAATCCCATTTTTAAAAGTGACTGAGGCACTAAGGTGCCTAAACCCCATTGAAATGTTAATGGGACTTTGGTTCCTAAGCCAATTCTGAAAATGGTATTTAAGTCACTCTTTGAAAATGTTACTGGTGCTCTGTAATCTGAATTATTTTCATAAAGTTGTCTTACCTCTGAGAGCTCTCTAATTCCTATGTGTACTTATTTATATTTTTATTTTGGAAGGGGAAGGATTGTTGCTTTTGCTATTTTTGCTTCAAAACTGTATCTGGCTCTCAGAATGATCCATAAATAATCACTTCTTTAGACTGTCAGAGGCCAAATAAATAAGGAATGTCACTTCTGACCTACCATGTGCAGTTGGCATAATGATATGGATTGTGTATTTGCTTAATTTTGAGCCTACAGGTAATCCAATTCCTGTTCAGTCTGAACTCTCATGAGGAAAACCAAGCAAAAATATAACTTCATCATCTGGTTAGCACTCCATTTACCTGCTGACCACTAAGGAGAATGTTAGTATAGGCACATGCAGTAACTATTTCAGCATTCTTTAAACAGCATTGGTAATACAGCAACATATAGAAAAATTCAGTCAAGTCATTTTATTTTCTGATTGTGACAGAGTACACAGCTTTAGGGACGCCAAACCCTGATGCATTCTGTCCTAGACGTATTCCTAGGAGGTGGTATCCAAGCAGACAAATGGCCCACGCTTGGGGGCATTAATTCCAAGTCATGGCTCAGAGGCAGCTCAGTAAGACACTGCCAAGTGGGAGAAAATTAAGCACAGCTATCCTGGCCTATTTGTCAAGAGGGAAAAGAGGTAAGGAGGAGATTGTGCTCTCTGGAAGCCATGGCACATAGCTCTGGGGAAACACTCTGCAGAATTTGTAGTGTTTGGTTTTATAGTGCTATGCTTATTGCCTGGAAAACTCCATAGATGAGCTGCAGCTAGAGACTGTTACCAAGCTGGTATCAGTTTGGGTTACACCAAAATTCCTGTCATTCCGTTTCTGTCTGCTACACTGACATGTTCCTGCATAGTAATGATTTTCCACCAAAAAGGGGATTTATTCAAGATGTATAGGGTTTTTAGGAATATGATTTTTTGAGAAATAAATCAGTTAGCATATTATAAGTAAATGGAATAATAAAAACAGCCACTCATGAGATCTGAGTATTATATTAATCAAAAGATCAGCTGTAATAAATAGAGATAAGAAAGAATAGAGCTACAGTAGGTACAGACTTCTTCAGAGGCAAGTAGAGGAGGCAAGATTGATTGTCATGTGCACAAACCTAATCTGATCTGCTTTTCTGCTGTATTGGTGTTTGAAGATTATACCTTGAAAATGTTTGAGATTATAATTCTGTCCATATTAATTACTTCTGCTGTACCATTTTAGTGGGGTTTTTAAAGTATTGACAGCATATGAATGCTTCTCTCCCAGATGGCAATACAATTGACTGCAGTTCCTTCATATAATACAGTGCTCTTTATCCTCTGAATGTCCCCAATATAAAATTGTTTTAATCTTTTGTTGCTGTTGTAAAACTTGATCTACTGTGGGACAACCTAATTAAGTGTCAGGTTTTGGATGTACAGTATGAGACAGATAGATGATAATACAGGCTGCATGTCACCAATAATTCAGTTTCAGGGTGAGTGATAATGGAGTTCGAGATTATTAGTGGAATGACACAATATTTTACCTGTTTTAGCATTGAAGCAAGGTGTTCTTCTACAGTATGTGGTAGATTTTCTGTGCATTTTCGTTCAGCTCCCTTTTCCCTTCTATTAGCCTATTAAAAGCTGTATGATACTTGTGCTGTCTGACTGCACTGTGCTGCCAACTGGAAAGAAACATCACTTTGATTTGAAAGATCTGATGTTCTCTTTGGCTTGTTCTTGTAAAAGTTATGAAGAGGTTATGAAATCAAATACAGTGTGCATGTGAGAAGAACTGAGCTAGGGAATGGGGTTTCATATCAGTTTCTTAATGAAGACAGTGAAGTAGAGAGAGTATTTAAAATAGAATTAGATACCTTTCCAGATTTAGAGGTCATAATATATACATATATGTAAATGTCACTCTGTACGTACCTGTGTACACTTCCCTCCCCACACATGCACACACACACTGAATATGTGCCATGAACAAGTTAATACTTGCCTACTATTATTTCCTGTTTTGAATAGTGGAGGATATCTGTGGTAATCTACACATTGTTTTGTAGCTGTGAGCAAATGTATTCTTTAATTATATTTGTTACAAGGAGGCGGGAGAAAAATTGTTCTTCTTAACCTCCTGTGATAGGACAAGAAGCAACGGGCTAAAACTGCAGCAGGGGAGGTTTAGGTTGGATATTAGGAAAAACTTCCAGTCAGGATGGCTAAACCCTTGGGTAAATTATGTAGGAAGATGTTCATTCTCCATCACTGGAGATATTTAAGAACAGGTTAATCAGACATATAGTTAGGGATGATCTAGACAGTGCTCCGTCCTGCTGTGAGTGCAGGGGAATGAACTTGATGACCCTTCAAGTTCCCTTCCAGTATTCTATGTCTATGATTCTATATAGACCCAGAGAGAAAAGAGAGAGAGAGAAGAAAGGAAACCAAGAAAATCAATCCTAAAGCTGAATAAAAAAGGAGGATGGGGGGGAATCGACATAAATAGGTTAACTCTCAAATTCTTAGACTGTTTAATTGTCTGGTTTTGAAAAAGACCAACTACTCCATACTCTGTCTATGCAAAACCTTTAGATCTTTCAATGCAGATTTCCATGGAAGTTTCACTCAATCACAGTTTTCCCGTTAGGGGCCCTATGTCAGCACTTTCTTTTAACACCTGCTAAGTCAAGTGTATACAGGCAGTCCCCGAGTTACGCAGATCCGACTTATGTCGGATCCGCACTTACGAATGGGGCTCTCTCGCCCCAGAGCTCGCAGACAGCGGGACCACCCAGAGTGCAGCAGTCCCGCCACCTCGACCTCCGGGGCGAGAAAAGCTGCTCCGGGTGCCCCTGGTCTGCTGGGGACCGTCTCCAGCAGACCAGGGACACCTGGAGCAAAGCGGGGGAGGCGGAGGGGTCTCGCGCCTCTGAGGCTTTGCTCTGGCAAAGCCGGGGAGGCGCGGGACCCCGCCGCCGCTGCGGCTTTCCTCCCCGTGTCCCTGGTCTGCTGCGGGTATGTCTACACTACCCTCCTAATTCGAAATAGGAGGGTAATGTAGGCATACCACAATTGCAAATGAAGCCCGGGATTTGAATTTCCCAGGCTTCATTTGCATAAGCGGGGCTCCGCCATTTTTAAATCCCCGCTCGTTCGAACCCCGTGCCGCGCGGCTACACGGGGCACGAACTAGGTAGTTCGAACTAGGCTTCCTCGTGGAGTAACTACCGTTACTCCTCGTCGCCATCACTAGTTTCCATCCGTTTATAAAATGGAGGGGTCACAAACGAGGTATCTTCATATGGCTGAGCTGGTAGCGAAAATTCCTGTTCACTGAGCGTGGTTGGTGGTCACAGGCATACATGAGCTAATGTAATGGTAGATGTTGACCTGGGGAAGCTAGAATTGACCTGTTAGCAATACACCTGGCTGAGCATGTTCACCACTGAACCTGAGTATGGGGTCTCTTAGGGCAGTTTAATTGGCCTCTGCTGTACAGATAACCTGACCAGATCCACGGTATGCAACCACAGGAAGAACCTGCAATGTGTTTATGTCAAAAAGCTCCTTTCTGAATATTTGTATATAGCAGTATTCCCCACTCTCACATTTCTATTTTATTTTTATGAGAGTGACTGGCTCAACAAAGGTCTCCTTGGAGCTCACCCTCATGGGGACATCAACTGCTAAGACTTGAAATCAATCTACTTGTTCGTGGATACACACTATTATCCCTTGACTTGATATTCCAGCTAAAGAGCATCAGGGTCAGTTTCTCTTTGCTGAGTTAATATCTTCACAGAATAATTCCCTGGTTGCCAGGCCAAGATCAAACCACCTCACTGAATAGCAGAACCAGTGGCAGCAGGACATGAACAATGACCCAGGGCAGTATAAATGCTATGGCTACGTCTAGACTGGCATGATTTTCTGCAAATGCTTTTAACGGAAAAGCACTTTTTGCGAAAAAGCGTTCATGCCAGTCTAGATGTTAGTGCGGAAATTCAAGCGGCCAGTGTAGACAGCTGGCAAGTTTTTCTGCAAAAGCACTTGCTTTTGCAGAAAAACTTGCCAGTCTAGACACAGTCTAGACACAGTCTAGTCCCAGACATAGTCCTTACAAGATTTGGGAACTGGGTCTGATTTGGCATCGCCTTTCAACAGTTTTTTTCTTGCCAGTGTCACCACTTGTAGACATCTCTCTCTCACACACACCAGGGGAAAAGCTGTGTAAGGTGGAAGAGAATCAGGGGCACTGTTCATTATGTGCATGGAGAAATGCTGACTCATCACTTGACGATCTGGATAAATTCTTTATCAAAATGAGAGAGGATTCGCAGAGGCAATTTTAACACTCTTGAAATGTATGGGAAGAAATAATTGTCCTATAAACCCAACAGAATGAGCTGTCCTTATAGCGTTGGAAATGCATTCAGTGATGTCCTTAATAAAACTCTGCAAGAAACCTGAAAATCTTCAGCTGCCATGTTCCTGGCCCACGCCCCAGTCCCGCTACTGGGGCTGCACTACAGGCTCCGGCCTTGGTCTCAGCCCCTGCCCGGACAGGCCCCCAGCCACCAGCCCTCTTGCCACTGGGGCTCCCAGCCAGAACTCCCTGGTCCAAGAACATCCATGCAGGTTGCTCGACTAGAATGCCCCAGTTTTGGGAGGCCCAACCTATTTTGGGAGGCCCTAAATTGATATTCCATAAGATTGCACAATCATTTTAACCTATTATTATTGTGCACAAAGCAGTAGTAGGGCTGTCAAACAATTGAAAAAAATAATCACGAGATTTAAAACAATAGTTGCGATTAGCAGCAGTTTTAATCACATAGTTAATAGAATGCCTGAAATATTTTGGATGCTTTTCTACATTTTCAAATGCATTGATTTCAATTGCAACATGCTCTTATTTCTGTGCTGTTGCAGCTCATGGTGCTTAGCACCAAACCAGCCATCGGGCAGGACAGAGGAGGCAATTTTCCATGGGTCCTGCAGATTCAAAGGCACCCATAGCTCCCTGACTGGTGGCCCCCCTGGCCCAACACTTCGGCAGCCCTGTGCATCTCATCTCCAGAGGTGTGTGATTAATGTTTGTTTTAAAAAATGTTAATTTGTTTTGAGTTAATCGCACACGTTAACTGCAATTAGTTGACAGCCCCAAGCACTACACATGATTTTCGCTTGTAAAGTCTCCATTTAGTAGCATAATCCTTTATTTATGCATGTTTATCAGTAAAAGATAGACTTCATAGACACGGCAGAGACAATACACTGTAGTAGATTAATCTAATCTTTTTCATTAAGAAGAATGCAATTGCCGATTACTTTGCCTTAAATAGAATTACAGTTAATGTTTCATAACACACGATGCCAAGTTTGTTTTACTGTCTCTCTCTCTTGCTACCTATGTAGCATGAGCATATTTTGGAAGCCAAGCTTTCACGGTTTGGAATACAGAAATGTCTTTCAAGCAGAGAGACCAAAAGAAAATGCTGATGCACACAGGAAAACTGTACAGAGAAAAGCACATGAGTATTACCGGAGAACAATCCAATGAGACAGACAGTTATAGCATTAACAAGTCTTTTAATATGTCATATGTGAAACTAACCTACATATCTGCTGAATCTTTTGCCTCCCTGTAAAGTCTGTACTTTGAATGGAGTCATATTTCTCCAACAGCAAAAACAATGCATTCACCCTGTTCAATTTGCTCAGGGTAAACAATGTTGTAGGAAAATCTCCAGGCAATATTTTGTGCAAAAGAGGAGATGTAGAGTATCTGATGCCTGCTGAAAGCTCACCTGAAATCCCTGAAGTTATAAATAATGCTGTTCTGCTCTCTTGGTGCAAGCAGAGATTGATGTACTTAGCTTTCCACTAACAAATTTCCAACAAGTTACTGAAGTGGGACTTTTGTATTATTGCTTGTAATGCTGAACCCTTTGACTTGTCTCCTTCTCTCTCTCTCATTATTTCTTATCTCACAGGGCCAAATGCAAAACAGTTAGACTGGAAGACAGGAGAAAATGAGAAAAATTAAGAGAAAGTAAAAGACAGGCCTTGGACAAGTATCAGGGAAAGAAAGTATGGGGGGAGGGAGTACTGAGCTAGCTGGAACAGTTCCTATAATAGAAACTTCACTTGAAATTAGGCTACTCCAAAACATGCTAAGCCAAAAACAATCACAAGAAGAAAGTAAAGGACACTCCTTGTATATTAGAAAATATTCAAAGCCAGGCTTACAAAGCCCTCTATTTTTAGTGGCAAAATCAGGTCACAGCGCATTCCCGGTTACACAATCACCTGAGTGGAACTGTGTATGAGAGTGTTTGCAGGTGAACAGGGTTATACTGGGCTTCAAACCTAAAGCCTCAATGTGTATTTTATTCAGCGGGAGAGAGAGAGAAAGAGAGAGATCAGAACAGAGGGTGCTACATCATAGAAACCGCTCAAGTGGAAATCAACACAATGAAATGCTTCTCGTTTTGATTGGTTCTTCTCGTTTTGATTGGTTCCAAACTTAGATCATTAATCTGTTATTTCAGCAATAACTGATGACAACTCTACGAAAGGATCAAGCAGATGCAAAAGTGGAACTGAAGCTTATACGGAGACAAACATCAGCATGCGAGAGCAGTCACTGAAATCGCTGACAAAGTAAATCATGGATCCCTGTCTCAGCATAATTTAGGCTTTGATGGGTCCTGGCAATTGCCATAGACACAAGTAAGTCCAAGAGGAGACAGTGTGTGCACGGTGAGAGTTCAGAGATAGCCCGCAATCCAGAATAGCGCTCACACTTTCCCAACGAGAATAAAAGAACATCAAATAGGTGCCAGAAACCTATTTCTGTACCACTACGCTATTTCTTTAACTTATTTTACCTCTTGCTCATATTGTTTCTTGTGAGTCTCGGACTGCAATAAGTGTTGGCCAAGCTCTAGGGTAGTTGAATTCTGACTGAATTAGAACATTTTCACAACAACTGAGCAGACCTCAGGGCCCTAGCTGATCAATATGTTGACAATAAGAAGGAATTTAAGAATAGCCATTTTCCCATACTGACAAAAGGAGAACAGGTGCAGTATCTGTTTTTCTCTAAAGCTGCTAGCAAGGTTCCCTTTATTCATAGTTGTTTAGGATGCTAATGACATTTTCTGGATAGTAAACCTGATTTTTGGGGCAACGTGGAGAATCCCATGCGAAAGTTGTGTTAAAAGACAAAAGTAATGGTAGAAGCTTTCATTGCTGACAATTGCAGTGCAATGGTAGGTCTCATTTCCTATGCCCACATATGCAGTGAAAGCTCACAGGTGACACAGATCTTCTGGTAGGGTTTCTGTTTCTTTTATGTGCTGTATAAATCAACATCTAGATTATTTAAGTCTTCTAACTCCTGCACCCTAGGGTAGCAAAATGCTGCAGTCCCCTCTACAGTTTTCCAGTTGTGCACTCCTCCAGCACATCTGACTGCCTTCATCACTGCCCTGCAGTCACACTGTGAAGACAGGGCTAACCCAAATGTTTGCATGCTGCCCATTCTTGGCAGCAGCCTGTTATGTCTCATTCCAGATCAGCATCTGGGTTGCAAAAATGTGGATGTAAGTTAGGGATTCTGCATGCCTGTTTCTATTCCAGAGACACTGGCACTCTGTGAGGACAGAGCTATCAGCCCTGAGATATCGTTGTTCATTAAAGATGGGCACTGGGCCAAAAGCACTGGACCGAAAGGCCTTGCATGAATGGCCACTGAAAAAGATTGGCATGAAGGTCGGCAGGAAATGAAGGTGTAGGTAGCTGGAGGTGAGATCTTCTTATTGGGAATGCGTCTTTTTTATTTGCCACTACTGGAATCGTTGCCAGTTGTGTGTGCAGCAGGTTGTTTTCATCTGTTATAGCCCTCCGTGCACTTTTAAGGGAAATGGCACCTTGTCAGAGTTTAGGGAGAGGTAAGCCAGCAAATATCAATGAGATATTAATATGTGGCTGAGACAGACACCAGGAAGATGCGTGGCATCTTCAGTGCCAAATCTACGAGATGTGTATGCTGATTTCTCCCCCCAAACTGCTGCACTAGATTCTACTGGAACAGTACCAGGGTTGGGGTTCATAGGATATTAGCCTCTGTTTGCTAGGAGGTTACTGCTAGCTTCTGTATCAAAATAGTGTGGGAGGTGATCTTTTTTCTTTAAGTGTTCTAGGTGGGGATCAGATAGCCCAGTTTGACTCCTAAATAAGTGACTACTGACTGGAAATAGAGTAGGATAACCTTCAACTTAGACTGCAAAGTGTAAATGGCCAGATGATTGTACAGATTGAACATTGTGGCCACTACCTTAGATTCACTTAATTTAAGTCTCCCCTGACGGCGGTAAGTGGCCGGAGCATTCATGGCCAGGCTGAGTGACCTTTCAATATCATGTAGATTGTTATCCACATGAATAAGATAGACATTGTGTAGATATGTACTTACTGGCCTAAGGGTATGTGGGTTGGAAGTACATGTGTTGAAAAGGAGACGAGCACTCAAGAGGTGAGCCTAAAACCAAGTCATTTGTCTAACACAGGACAACAGATTCTTTGAAGAATGGCAAGAAAGTTGGCTCTGTTCTGATGCATCTATCACTTGCATATGATACTGTCTGGGATGTGCGGCTGAACACTAAGTTGTTACAGACTATTCCCTGTGAGCCCATGGTGCAGTTAATCATGCAAATGATAACAAATCAGAGCTTCATTTTCCAAGCTGGAGATACAGTTATCTGACTTAGGCGTTTCTGTCTCCCACAAGGCTCAATGATGGTGCTGACAGAGATGAATTGAAAAACAAGACTTGGACTGGCTTGCAGATTTTTTTGCAATTGGAGTTTTGCCCATTTTTGGAATAAAGGTAATAAATGTGGATATTTTAGCCCCTCTCCAAAGTCCAAAAATGCTGGTTTCTGGAGTTTGGGCCTAGGCTTGTCTCTAGAAACACCAAGTTTGTACTGAGTCCTTTCTAACAAAGGATCATGAAAAATAAATGTAAACACAAAAAGTTAACCAAAGACAGAGTTCTGTGTTTATTCCAGACTTTGCTACTTATAGAGTATTTGTGTGTATAAATTTACTTATCAGTGAATGTATTTTCTTTTTCTCTCTCTTTTTCTCTCTCTTTCTCTAAAAAACAAGTTTTTAGTAACTAGAACCTGAAAGTTCTGTGTTTAACTCAGACTTTGATTCTTATAGTGTGTGTGTGTGTGTGTGTGTGTGTGTATAAACCTACTTATCAATGAATGTATTTTCTCTCTTTCTCTCTCTCTCTCTCTATTTCTAAAAAACAAAGAACCAACAGTTTTCAGTAACTAGAACTTGGAAGTGGGAAATCTCAAATTTTTAGGGTGCTTTATTGCTGATCTCCGGGAGGAACAGAAACTAATGAGAAAAACAAAGTCCCTCTGATCCATTTTTGCTTGCAAAGTCTTTTCTATAATCCCTGCCTTTGCTCCCTCATTGTAGGGTGTTCACTGAATTTACATTTCACGAGTTTCCCCAAACAATCCTTTCATGTTTTTACTGACACAACAGACAATCACCCTACCTGAACCTACTACTTATAAATAAACAAAAGGAACTTCAAAACTTTCCTGGTTTGGAAAAACTTCAGTCATTAATACTGAACACTTTCAGCTACTTAAAGATATACTTGCTCAAACCAAAGAAGAAAAATTGGATTTGCACATTTATAAGGTGAATGGGATAGTTAACCTGATCATGGTAAATATATAGGCATCATCTCTGTAGATAGGGCTGGAGCACCCTTGGGGGAAAAATTAGTGGGTATGAAGCTCCCACTAGCACCCATGCTTCCCCTTTGCCTCTCCTTACCCATGCCTCTAACTCACTGGTGATCCTACTGACCAACTCCTTTCCCACCTCCCCATGCTTCTTTAGTGCCATAAACAGCTGATTTGCAGCTTTCACAAAGCTCTGGGAGGGAAAGAGAGGAGCAGGGATGGGGTGCGCTCAGGGGAGAAAGCAGGGAAGAGGTGGGTCAGGAACTTGGGGGAAAGGGTGTGTGATGAGTTACGTCACAAAAATCCCCTCTGGGTTGTTCCCCAATGTGCTGATCAAACTGTTGATACTCCTCTTCTATCACTCTGTCTTGCTGGGCCAGTAACTCCGGTCTCCCTCAGTTATGGCACAGAGTTGGGGTTATCCTCCCCCTGCACAGCAACATAGATGCTAAACCAGCTCTGCTCTGGGAGGGGGATCATCTATAAGGCCATTGTCAATATCCAAGACCTCAACCCCGAATAGGGACCAAAGCCCCAAGTAAATCCATATTACTAGAGAAAGTTCATAAGGAAGCCTTCCCCCTTCATCAATGAATGAGAGATATGCACAGTGGTCGCTCCCTGCCAGGTAATAATTATTAATATTGGGATTCATAATAAACAAAAGTATTTTTATTGAGTACAAAAAGTAGGATTTAAGTGATTGCAAGTGAAAACAGACAGAGCAAAGTAAGATACTAAGCCAAAATGAACAAAACAAGCCAGCTAATTCGAATCTACTAAAAAACCTGTTACATGCAAATTCTTACCCTAAACATTTGTTCTTATCTCAGGCCACAGTTGATCTTTTTTTGAATGGGCCCAGCAGCTTTGCCTTCACCATTTTACTACAGTTTTTGTTTGTTTATTTTTGTTTCCAAGTCTCTTCGTGTATATTCTCTGAAGTTCGGAGACAATTTCAAAAGGCAGCTGCAGACCAAGATCTGATTGCTTTCCATTTCTTAAATAGACTTTCCCCCAGAACAGGATCCCTTTGGTCAGTCTCCCCATTCCAATGGAAGAGGTACCAGATTCAACATGGATTCTAATACCAAGTGGCATGGTCTTTCTAAGACCAACCACAATTTGGGTTTACAGAAAAAATAAAACCATTCATGAGTCGTTGATTTGAGTCCTGAGCCATTATGTTCCTAAAGTATCACTGTGACCCTCACTAGCACATTTAGAATTAAAAAGTGATTCACACTTCATATTTGTAACTTCACATATGAGAATGATACATGCACAAAAATAGGAAATACAGATTCAGCAGATTGTAACTTTAAAAATGATGTTACATGATCTATTTTGCATCTTCAAGTCATGCATATTCATATTCACAAGCCAATTTTCATGAAGCATGGAGGAGGCTGTGACAAGGTCAAATGCAGGCAGGGTGGGATGGAGAGGGGATGAAGTTTTCATAGAAGGGATAGAATGGGGGCAGGGTTTGGGGCGGAGTCAAGCACCCCTCAGCTGGAGAAGAAGTTAGCACCTATGAATTGCTAAAATGCAATAGAGAAATAACAGTGAGATGATGATATTAGCTGGTGACAGAAAATCTTTACCATAGGATACTAAAAACTAAAAAGGATTATGTAATGTACACATGCCTTAGGTAAGTTGATGGCAAAATGGCAGATGGAAACATGGCATGCAAATAAATGAATATGGATAAAAATAATCTTAACTTTTCAGACAAATTGATCAGACAAGTTTAATCTTTGAGGATCTTCTTAAGATACAAACCTTGAAGTCACTAGAATAAAATTCAACCATAAAAAACAAATAAGTGCTTAGATTAGTTCAGAAAAAAGGAGAAAATATTAAATATTAATATCTTAATTGTAAAATAATGAACCTGAACTAAATACTTCTATTCATTTTGGTCATTTTACATCACAAATTAAATGGTTGTTGTGAAGAAGCTGACTGAAAAGCTACACAAATGGTTTAAGGATCTTCATTTTTTACACATGAAGAAAATCTGAGTAGACAGACATTCAACTTGGAAAGGAATGATTAGAAAAGAAATTCATTGATGTGTATATGAATCAAATTATGGAAGCAAAGAAGACACTCTGAGTCTTGCAACAAAAGCACTGAACTTGTCCACACACAGATTTTGTACTGGTCAGGGTTATGAGGTTTTTTTGGACTGCTTGTTTTTTATACAAGTAGCCGCGGCAAGTTACCGCCCTTTATTCCATTTCTACATGGGAATCAGCTATACTGGTATAAGTACATTTATGCTTACATGACTGCATACACATTTTGGGAATGTCCATAAATTACATAAAACAATACAGGTTGTGTGGATCCTTAATTTTTGTGCATTTGTTTCATTGTTACAAAGTTTTACAAGGAGTGATGGGTCTTAAAAAAAATCACCAAAAATATGTTATGTAATTTATACACAGATCCTTTGGGGTGTGGTAACACGTGCCACATTTTGAGCGGTCTATGATAATTTATGAACTCTGTATGTTGACCTGCGTATTGGGATGTTTATTGAGACTACGTCTAGACTACAGGCTTCTTTTGGAAGAAGCTTTTTTCGGAAGAGATCGTTTGAAAAAACTTCTTCCGAAAGAGAGCGTCCACACTGTAAAAGTGCATCAAAAAAGTGATCTGCTTTTTTCGAAAGAGAGTGTCCAGACTGAATGGATGCTCTCTTGCATGTAAGCAGTGATTGCTATGGATGGAATGGGCACCTGTGCTTTTTTCATGGATGGAATGGCCACCAGGGCACCTGTGCTTCTTTCCTGTTTCCTCTCCTTCCAAAAGAACTCCCTCTTCCCCATCCACACACCCTTTTTGGAAAAGAGCTCTTTTGGGAAAAGGCTTCTTCCTCATAGAATGAGGATTACCAGTGCTGGAAAACAACCCTCTGTTCTTTCAATTTTCTTGTGGAAGAAAGCAATTGCAGCGTGGATGTTCCTCATGTTTTTTTTTTTTTTTTCAGAAAAACGGCCATTTTTCTAACAAAACTCTGTAGGATAGACATATGAATGAATATATTGGTTTAGCTCAATAGGGGGCTACTTGAAAAAACAGGCAGGAAGGAAAAGAATGGCACAGAAGAGCCACCTTTCAGTTAACAGTTAAGAATTGTTAAAGATAATGCCAGAATTATGAACTTAATGATTTTGCTTCTGTCTCCAGCTAACCTATAAAAATCACATCTGCAAAATTGGGTTTGACCAGGATAGGAAAAGGGCCAGGAACACAGAACAAAGGAACTCTGGTGGGATTAAAAGAGTGATAGTCTTAAGAGAGAGGCAGGAGTTACTGCGGAAAGAACCCTGCTAGGCTGCCTGGAGGTCTCCACCACATATTAGGTCTTTAGATTAGATAGACATGAGCATAGGTTGTTGTTTTGAAATCCATTTGTTCTAAAAGCTTTGTTTACCTAATGCCAAAATAATCACAAAAGTTGTTTTAAGAAGACTGTTTGGTTTCTCACTATTACGGGTCAGCTGAAGCAAAATGCAGGACAATGTAGCACTTTAAAGACTAACAAGATGGTTTATTAGATGATGAGCTTTTGTGGGCCAGACCCACTTCCTCAGATCAAATAGTGGAAGAAAATAGTCACAACCATATATACCAAAGGATACAATTAAAAACTTTCAAAGAGAAGAGCCACAGAAGCCAACCTCAGTCATTCTTGCAGGATAAGAACAGTGGGCATATGGGTCCCAGTCTAAGAGTAGGAGAACTGCATAGTTCCATTTCAGGACAGGTACAGTCATGAGGCCTTACAGGTGAGAAGGTGAGTGCAGAAACCAGAAATGAAAAAGAAGTGCAACTAGCTCTGTAACCAAGACAGATACTTTAACTATACTGGTCTAATTAAGATCCTTCCAAATTTACGGCCATGACAAATATGTCATGGACCATGAAATCTAGTCTCTGCCTGTGAAATCTGCTCTTTTGTGTGCTTTTACCCTATGCTATACAGATTTCACGAGGGGCAGACCAGTGTTTCTCAAACTGAGGATCCTGACCCAAAAGGGAGCTGCGGGGGTGAGAGGAGTAGTCATGGCATTGCCACCCTTACTTCTGAGTGATCTTCCGAGCCAAGTGGTCACAGAACAGTGGCTGTTGGCCAGGTGCCCTATGCATAACCATTTGAGTTTGAAACCTAGGAACACTGTTGTAAAATGTTTTAAAAGTGTGTGAATGTGGGCGTCAGCTAATACTTGGTGATAAGAGAAATTTCCCCCTAGATATAAGACTTCACAAATTGTCTAAGGGAATTATTAAGGGTTTTCACCTTCCTTTCTTGCATCAGATACCAGCTGTTGCCAGAGGCAGACTCCTGTACCAGATAGACATATGGCGTGATGAAGTATAGCAATGCTTACAAACAGGATAGTCCACTTTTTTATTACCCACCTAGTAACTGTATCGACAGTCCTTTTAAATCTAAAATTTCTACATTGTCACCATGAATGCCACAAAAAGTAACCAATTAAAACAATCCCTTTTTTGAAAGATTTAATGTACTAGTCTTCTAAGAATGACTTATTAATAAGAAGTTTGTTAAAACTAAATAAGGTATTACAAGAAAGGCTTTTGTGGAAAGATCCTGCAATTTTAAAATACATCATATGTAGGAAGTGGAGGGTGAACAAAGATTTAGCTCTAGATTTTCACTTTTTGCTGTTTAGATAATGACCCCTAAATGACAACAAAAATTACATGTATTTGCCAGTATATAATTTGATACAGTCAGAACAAGGAATACTGCCTAGGTCGTGTCAAATCTCAATGCTAAACCTATTAAATCTCTGTAACTGCCACTGGCAGAAGCATTTGATTAATGGCCTAATGAATACACTGGTGCTCTGTTTTTAATCATCAGAAGATAATTCTTATCCCAATTTTCAAACACCCACCCACCCCTACGTCTGCACATTAGTGCTGGTGATCAGAATAATATCAAACGGCATCAAACAGTACCTTAAGCTTACAGGGAAAACAGAATAATAATGAGATTATGTCAGTATTTCTCACAAGCAGTTCAATTAAAAATGTGCAACAGTGACACCATCAAGCTAAAAATTGGTTCTGCATGACTGAAGTTGAGGCCTACTGCACTAACTGTGTTTATACCCAATTATTGAGCAGAGACCCTTGACTTTCCTATGAGGCAGGCAGCCAAAAAGTTGCATTAAAACATAGCTTAAAATTCAGCAAGTTTCCAGATTTCTCTTTAATGGAATAAACTCTATGTTATGTGGATTAGATTAATTTGATGAAGTTCTTTTCACTGGTATTCAGTGATTGTGTCCATTTTCTCTATGGCAGAGCATTTCCCAAGTTACCAAGCCCAGTAATGAAGTAGCTGACATCTAATTAGTAGCAGACACAAAAATTCTTACTTTGATCAGAAATCAAATGGTTTCTCCACCCCCAACCCATTAAACCACGGACTTTTCTCACTTGGTCTCATTTCAGTTTAGGTTGTGTAGATACACTTGGGAATAAATAAACTATATTATTAGAGGCCCTTTATGGCTTTGAAATTTAGATACAGCAGAAATAAATATCTAGAGAGTCTATACAAAAATAATCCAATCCAAAATTTTATCTATATAGGGCTAGTTTAAAAATGAAGCAAAAATAATGCACTTATACTAACTAGCTACCCTTGAACTAAGATTGCATTTTTGAAGCAATCATAAAATGAATTGTCCTGGATTTATCACTTGACTGATAAAATTTACGTTACATTAGAACTAGGAATTAAAAAAGCCACACACCAAGAAAAAATGTTTGATATAGTGTCCGAGATAATTTAACAATTTTTAGATTTTTTTCCTGTCTTTTGGTGATATTTACATTTTTTTGTCTTGTTCATTTATTATATAGCTTTCAAATCTAGTCATCTATAGGTAAATTACTAAAAATAAATAAAATGGATGGACAATAACATTTTAATAGTGCCCACTTTCTATGGGCAGTAACCTTCATGCATTTTTAAAATTAATCATTAAATGTGATTATGCCTCTGTAAGTTTATCACTCTAACATGCTGATATTTATAAGGACAGGGACACAATTTAGGTCTTTGTTCATTTGTGGTTATGTCACATCCACACTTAATTCCTACAAGAAACACATTGGAATATATTAATTCATCCATTTGTTTTCTAAATAATATCAAGGAACATATTTTCAAAACAGATACAGTTTTGGCTAGTGAAATCTTGACATGTTCTCATTATAAGTTATTAGCATTCATAGAGTATCCTCTATATATTTTTCCTTGGGGTTTGAGTGGAGACCAAAATTCAAACTGTTGAAAGTCAATTTCCTGTTTGGAGCCGAAATTGGTGCTATTGAGCCAGGTGTTTTCTGAATGTAATGTATTTATTCACAAAATATATCCCAGTCTTATTTTCCTGAACTGCAGTAGCAACAAACTACAAACATGTTGTTCCTTTTTTCCAAAATATCTGGAGGGAGCCCCATCAAATCCAGAGAAGGAGCTGTTATGAGGCTTTACCCCTGCAAGAGCTTATATGGATTCCCAGGCATATATAGGCATACCTCTTTGCTGCAAATGATAGTTAAACTGAGCTAGCTATACTTCAATAGATGAAAACAACTTGTGCAGCTTGAGGTTAATTAGCCTTTTCAAACTATTTTAAATTATTTATAGACTATTCCAGGTAGGCCTAGTGCTTCATCGACAACAAACGTCAGGAACCCTTCTGGAAAGTTTACAATCCAAGGGTATTGTAGACATGGCTTGAACAAAGACGTGAGCTGGACGGGCTGTTATATTCAACATCCAAAGCTAAGTATCAGGTACTTACAGCCTACTCTATTAGCCCCAATTAGCATGTACACTTTTAATTGACAGGGGAGCTTTTTTGTTGTTGTTTTTTCTTCTCCCCTTCTCCCCTCTGTTTCTGCCTTTAAATTTGTCCTTCTATGCCTCTTGCTCCACTCACCATCTGAAAAAGTGGATTGTACTCATGAAAGTGCATGATACTATCTATCTATATATTTTAGTTAGTCTCTACAGTGCTACAGGATAGGGTTGCCAGATGGTTTGAACAAAAATACTGGACACACCTGACATTACATCACAATCTACATGACATCTTATTTAGAAAATACTGGACATTTATATTTTCTCATTTATATTCTCTCCATTTGTTTCCCGGACAAAAAGCTCACATATGGAACTGTCCAGTTCAAAACTGGACACCTGGCAACCCTACTACAGGACCATTGTTGTTTTTTTAAATTTTTAGTTACAGACTATCACAGCTACCCCTCTGAAACTATTTATCCAAGCGTATGTCTGTGCTGCAGTGAAACTCCCATAGCTGGCCTGGGTCAGGTGGCTCTGGCATGGCAACGGGGCTATAAAACTTCACCCTGCGCTCAGACGCATGGTTGGCCTTACAAAGAGGCAAACTGAGGCAGTGGCCTGAGGTGCCAGACTGTGGGAAGACGCCATTAGGACCCAGAGTGTAGAAAATTGTGTCTGCTGCTGGTGCATATGTATTCTCTCTGCTCTTGAGTAGAACAGGAAGAAGGCAGAATTGAGACCTTTCAAAGTTTTGGCCCAAGCGAGGGGGCATGAGAGTGTCATTTGAGCTCCCCGCTTCAGGTGCCAAAATGTTGTGGGCCGGCCCTGCCCAGACATCTGCACTGCAGCTTGATTCCCCCACTGCCTGATCCCTGTAAGCCCGAATCAGCTCACGTAGGCCAGCTATGGGTGTTTAACTGCACTGTAGACATACTCTGAATCTGCAAGCTTATTACATGTACATTGATTGCCCTGGTGAGTTCCCCCATTACTACACATGGCATCACACAGGGAGACGTGACATCAGAAAAGAAGAGCTAGTGAAACCATTTTTTCCCTCTGCAACACACGTGTTTCCCGCAATTAAAACACAATCAGGTAAAGGGAAGATTGTGTGACTATGCTATGTATAAAAGATTCAGACTATCCTATCTCATCGCCCTGCAAATAAGAGCATAAGAGGTGAACCAAGATCAGAAAAGTTTCTATTGACTCACTTGGGAGCACGAATGGTCTAGTTTATATCTCACCTTGATGACCTTCTGAGGTCTCTTCCAGTTCTATGGTTCTATGTTCTATGATTCACCTACGGTACATACACAGGGCAGACGCACAAAGCAAGTCCAGCTATCAGCCTGGTGAAAAGGTTGGATGAATCTGCTCTTGTGCCTCTTGGCAGAAACAATTCTCATTGAGTAAGATTTTAACTAAAAACACCTATCTTCCTAAGCTATACTACCGGCACTGTATAGTATTTTTTATAGGACAAAAATAGATCAGTTTATCCTACTACTACCAGTCCTGGATGTTCTTTTTTAACTGTATTAGCTAAAAGTAAATCTTTTCGCATAAACACAGTACAGTAGATCTCAGGCAATTACACAATGCATTATTGATAATGAATACAAATAACATGAAAGCTTTTTTATCATCTGGAATTTTACTCAAGGAAATATATGGGCATCTTCACAAAAATCATGGCTCTTCTTGTTAACCGTGCATCTTGCTAGGCTCAAGTTTTTCATGTTCTCCATCTGTTTTGGGGTTTTGTGATATAAGGCAGATGTCACCACAAAGTCTCTAAATCATCTGAGCTGAAAAACAGAGGCCAATCTAGTCCATTCTATTCATCATCTTTCTTATCTCTTTTTTTTTTCCTTGTCATTTGAGGAGAAGAATTAGAGGCAGAATGCAACCATATCAAAACACCAGATGCTAATACAAACTATTCCAGGTTGTTTGACTGCAATTAAGATTTATTCATGCAATTTATCTAAAATGTAAATTATTTGCCCCCCCAAGGGCACACACAATATTTTTTTAACAATTGATTCTCATATTTTACTCTGTAGGAGAAGCGTTTTCAGCTGAAACACAGCTAAAATAGAGAAGTGCTCTGCATTTTTTTAAATCTCAGTTAACATTTTAGGTTAAACTTTCTATATCTCACTATATTAGGTTAACTGTGTTCAATTTACATGTCATAGAAGTCAAGGGGGCCCCTCCTTTATGAGCAGGGGTAGGATACAGACCATTTGACACACAAGATGTTAGACTATGTCAGTATTTTTCCTTGATTAGTTAAAATTTTTTATCTTTGTGTAACATAGGCTCAATCGAGTTAATAAAGAGAAGTTAATGTGTAAAAAACAATCATGTTTTTAGAGTGAGGTCTGTAACAGTGCATACATTTTCCATGTGACAGTTTTAAATGCCTTTGTATCTACTCTCTCCCCCCCAAAAAATATTTATAGTTGTTAATATCTGTGGAAGCTTAAGCTATAATGTAGCCACTGCAGCACCAATTCAAAGATTAATGAGGCAAGACACTGCAACTGCTTCATTTTACTGAGTACCTAACATGTCAATTGTTTGTATCTTCTGATTTGCCCCAAGTGTCCTGTAAATTGCTATGTAACATCCTCGTACCCATTGGTACACTGTAATTCCATCAGCCAAGTATATGAATAGAGTGGCTTCCTGCCACTCTAAATACTAATAAAAATGTGTTTGTTTTCAGGCACACAATATAGCTCATTAGTATTAACACTGCAATCTGAAAGTGACAGCGAAATCCAACAAAAGCTTATATTTCTCAAACCTTTGATTTTCTTTAAAGCTTAAGGAAAACCACTGTGCTCTGTTGCTGCATTGATACACAAAATGCTTTGTCTTTGGAACTCAGGCCTCTCACAGACAGCAATTAAAAGTCACTGACAATCCCTAAATGCAGATTTTAAAATCTAGCTTCCCATTACCTTCAGAATAATGTATCTTTCTTTGAATATTTAACTGCTCTTCACCGTTCACCAGCCCCTTTGTAGATCACTGTTGTAGAAGAAGTTGTCCAAGTGGACAACACACATCTAAAATACAAACAACACAACACTACGCTCTGACTTCTGGATTACATTGAAGCACGTACAGATTTGAAATACAGGAGAAGGGAATTCCAATGTTTGACCATATAGAAAACTGACAGAAATCTATAACATGGGATATATTTGTGGGAGGACTAGGACATGCACAATGGAATTGACATACTCTACAAAGATTCACTAATGTAAATAAAAATCACCTGTTGGTGTTCTAAGTTTGGGAGGCTAAAATTGCTGACAACATTGTCAGCCTGCATAGCTTTGCTCGTATTATGTTGCTTTAGCTGAGATCCAAACAACTTTAAATGCAAAAATAGACTGCCTTGAAAACTGTCCATATTGAGAATCCATGCTGTCACTCTACACAAAAGTAGGTCTATCAAGGTAACTATAAGGAACCACCTTTTTCTATCTTATCCTGGGAGAAGTAGAGATAGAGTGTCATTCTCTGTCTCTGTGTGTACATCCACTGGCTCTACTTCTTCAATGAAGACAGGCATTGAAGAAGACACTCTGGGGACACTCCAGTTAAGGAATGCCAAGGAGTGATAGCCAGTAGCTTGAGGTGGTGAGCTGACTCAGGCTAGTAGAAGAACTCATCTTCCACCATCATTTGCCTCTCCCAGGAACAGATTGCTTCCTCTAACTTCTGCAGCTTGGTGCAATAGATATTCAACCTCTTCTCTTTCAAATCCCTCATAAAACAAACCCTTCTGCATGGACTACCATACTCAATCCAATACTTATAGAACTGTAGTAGTAACTTATTGGGACAGCATAGAACTACTTCAGCATTGTGACATCATTATTCCATTTCCACCTCATACATTTACACCCAAGAAGGCCCTTACCTCCTGCGTGATATGGCCATAGGATTTCTCTGAATGAGGCCCTCATCTGGCCCCACAACATGTGCAAGAGAAAGGCATCCAATCTTGATTTAAGTAATGAAGAATTGACCACATCCCTTGGCCAAGTTGTCCAATAGCTAATTACAATCACGTAAAATCTGTGACATATTTTGCTGACTTCAGCTTCTAGCCATTTGCTATGGTTCTGTCTTCTAGTTTAAAGAGCCTTCTACTATCAGCCATCTCAACCTATGGTAGATAAAAATAGGCCATGATTAAATAACCACTTAAACTTCTTTTTGATCATCTAAGCTGACTTCCATGGGAGTAGCGGATGCTTAGCACCATTGAAAGTTAGCTAAGGTCTTGGTGAGTTTGAATAGTGACTTCCTCTTCAAGCCAGATATTGAGAGGTGCTCATTTAATGCCAGCAGGTGGAAACAAACCTGGGACCTCTGGAGTTTAGCGAATGAGCCTCTGTCATGGGGGGGTGAGGTGGAGGAAGGAAGGGTAAAGGGCTTTTTTGCATCGGGGGCCAATGATCCACAGAAAAATCAGTCAGGGGCTGCACACAAGTGAGAAGGAAAAAAACCCCAAACAAACCTTCATTGATGTGGCTCCTGGCTGAGAAGATCCTCGCATTCTCCTCACACACCAGAGCCAAGGGCTCAGACTAGTAGATTTTGTGTGCTCCAGCCCCACAGTGGGAGAGCTGGGGAGGGGGAATGAACCACCAGTATGGGCTCCCCAATGCTAGAGGGGAGCTCTGAGCCTCAGGGATCAGATCCAGGGAAGCCAGGGGCTGCATTTGGCCTCCAGGATATAGATTCCCAACCCCTGCTCTACTGCATGAACTGAAAACCAGCTGGCTGCCCACTAAGGCTGTAGAGCAGACTCGTTTTTCTCTCTGTGAGTGGCCTCAGCACCACTAGATGGGACAGTGCACCACCCGCAGAACGTGTGTGGGTGACACTCACATCTGCATCTCCCACAGACTTCAGCAGGAATGACAAGCAGGCAGCTCTTATCACTGTCAGACTTCTTTATTCTACAGGAGCACTTAGAGCACCCAGCAGAGATCAGAGCCCCGTTACACTAGGCACTACCTACACAGTAAGAGCCAGTTCCAGTCCTGAAGAGCTTACAAACTAAAGAAGACTCAGTTCCTTTAGATAGGAAATGACATCACTTCCATGTTCCCTGCAGTGCGAACACAGCATGGCCACTTAAAAAAATACCAGCCCCCTACTACCTCCTGCCTCCTCCCCAAGCTTCTGTCTCTACAGAAAAGGCAAAAGGATAGAAGAGAAGAGAACTTTCATTGTAAGAGGTGGGAATTGGGGCCAACTGTGAGCTGAGAGCAGGACAGTGCATAACTAAGGATGAATGGCAGGAAGACTTCTGCATGAAAGTCTGAGGCAGAACTCCACTGCAGGATCCAGTTTCTTCTCCCTGTGGTGGCTGCAGCGTGGTCTGTTCTTATTGCCAGGAGACAGGGCCACCGAAAGGAGGAGGCAGAAAGGGAAGAAGGGCAAGTGGCCGCCAGGCCAGGCGATTTAAAAGGACCTGTGACTCTGGACCACCATAGGTGACAGCAGCCAGAACTCCAGACCCTTTAAATCACTGCCGGAGCCCTGCATGGCACATCACACCCTTTTTGGGGGGCCCAGAGATGAGCCCCCCAGGCATTGCCCAGAGCCGGTGAGCTCTGTTGCAGGCTGGCCTGGAGAAATCTCTTGGTGGCAAGAGAGGAGCAGCTAAAAGAGCCAGTCCTTTAGGCTTTTAGAACCATTCCCTGGCAGCCAAATCTCTAGTCTCTCTTTCCCTCCAAATCGTCTCCCTTCAGGAAGAAGACGAGGGAGATATCACCTGTCAACACAACATTTGAAACGCTGCCCGTTAGTTTCCCAGCCACTGTTGTACAATTTTTAGTTTGAACAACTTTTAGTGTGTTCTTTTTAATGGTCTGAAAAGCATAATCTGAGGAAACCCACTCTGCCTGTCTGATTTAGTGGGGAGTCTCAGCTATTGTTCTGCACCAGTACACTGGACAGAGAAGGATATGCAGAACCTGGCCTGCATCCAGGTGATTCAGGTGTCCTCTTCCAGACTCACTGATACTAGTCATTAGCTTCCTCCACCTTTGATGGCCCATATACATACAGGCACTTTAATGCATTCATAACAGAGAACTGCAGCAGCCCAGGAAAATGGATGTCTGGCTGCTTCTGAAGAAATTGTAACAACCATTCCTATAATATGATGGTACTCAGATGGCCTCCCTCCTGGATAACGTGCAGAAACAGCTCCAGTTCATAGCTGTATTCAGATGATGCCAGCAATGCTGCTACTCCCTCTCTAAACATGTGCCAGAGTCTGCACCTTGATGTGTGAAATGGCAGAGAAATCATCCCAGTCATGCTCTGGGCCAGCCTCTAAGTAAGCGAACAAACATTTGACAAGAGAATTTGTCCATCTAAACTGCTTGGTGGTTTCCTAAAATATCCATCCCCTCCTCTACTATCTGCGTGTCATCGTGGAAAAGCCCAAAGCTCCTTGTCTTCCTGACGAGCATGCTGAGAGTTCGGGAGGGAGAATACTGACATTGTGTAAAGGCGGGATTTAAATTGAGACATGCTGAACACTTTTTTTTTCATTTAAATTGCAGAAAATGCAAGATACAGAAGGCATATGAAATATCAGAATAGGGCCCTTATTGTTTCTGCAATTATTAGTGCCTTCAAAGGAACCAAATTATATGCTTTAATTATAATTTCAGTGAAACAATTAATCTCTTTATGTTCAATGAAAGGAGAAAAGACGACCGCTTTTTAATTTTTTTCCTGAATAGAATATACATTTGACTGTGTGTATATGAAAGAGACAGACTGAGAGCAAGAAAAAGAGTGAAAAAGAGAATAGAGAATGTGACTAAGAGGGAGGGTATTGGCCTGTGAAACATTCTCCAGATTTCCTGCCAGTAAATGTCAATTGAACATGAAACTACTGAAGTATAATTACCTCCTTGTCAATTCTGACATTAACATTTTCCTAACTCTTAAATGACAATCACCTCTTTCAACACTTCTTAATAACTACTCATCTACTTATTCTTTCAGGAGAGCATAGGGTTGTCAATAACTTCATGGCCTTAAAGCGGAACTGGAAAATTCCAGGGATCATGCATGAATACTGAAACCGTTAACTGAACTTCAAAACAACAACTAGTACTTATCAAAGGATATTTTCCTCCTTTCACAATACAAACACAGGAACAACATGAAAAGCAAAATTATTCTAATAGCTGTTTTCACTTCTGCAATGAAGATTTTAAAATGTAAGTCTTCTAAAAAGATGGAACTCATTAAAGACAAACAAGCCCAGAAGCCCTAAGTGTGTTTCCTCTCCTATAGCTTCACATGTGTTTTTTCATATTCAGGCACAGAAACAGACGTGAATTTCCAAAGCAAACATAGGGTTGGAAATATCATCCCCTATTCACTATCAAACTACCATGCCAATGAATAGCATTCAAAGGCAGTGTGGCTTGGTAGGGTACTCAACTGCTATTATTACTGGTTTTACCAATCAAAGCTGTCTTTACTCATACTAGACTATGCAGTTGGCAGAAGACACCTGGAGATTTGGGGCACCACTGAGTCTTAAAGTTCATCCATCCACCCCTTCCTGTCCCTGGTCTGTGGTTCTACTTCCTCCAGAAAGAATCTAGTTAACATAAAAATGAAAAAGCCTGCCAGTAGAACCTGTGAAAGAGCCATTCAAGTGGTAACAAAGCCATTTAACTGGCATTTGCCAGCCCCTGTCAGTTTCTGAATTTACTGTGTTGGGCTATAGGAGCTTAGTTTAAAATTTGTTTTAAAAAGTATTTCATTAGTGTGCTGCTGAAGAATATAAAATCTCAGCTTTAAAAAAATAATTGCTCCTCTCTCCCTCCACCCTTCCTCCCAGCTGCCATTAGGACTAGTGGCACTAGTTTAACAGTACTGCATTGGGTCCCATAAATCCTATGTATAGCCTTGTTACGAGTGATTGGCCACACATCCTCAAATAAATATCTTAGTCCACCTGTGCTCAGTTTTCTTATCTTTGAAACGAGGTTAAGGACACTAAAGATACCACAATAGCAGTCTAACAAGATTACAATTCCTTTCCCCTTTCCTGACCTTTATGCTTCAGGACAACTGAGGTTAAATCACAATGCCTTGGATTTGAGAAAAATCCACCATCTGTTCATTAGTATATGGTGACTATCCATACCAGGGCCCGCAATTGTGCTTTCTGTTTTGGATTCCCCTGAAACATCAGTCTCTTCTTTCTTTGCTTATTTACGATGAAGTTTCTAGCCCTTTTCATCACCAGATGCCTTCAAAATGTAAAACCAATGACTAGAGCTGAATGTGTTATCATGGAGTGTGTGTTTTCCTAAACACTGTTTATTTGAGGTCCCCAATGCAGGTAACCCGGGCTGGCTTTTGATGCCCATAGTTTGGGATCCTTTGATTTTGAAGGAATTATAGCTGCACAAAACTGCAGCTAAGGTATTTTCCTCTGACCACTTATTTGGTCTTTCGTTTCAGTTGGATATGCCACTGAGCACAAGGCACAAGGAAACAATGTACATTGTTGGCAAGCAACAAACATGATATATTAAAACAGTTTTGTAAATAACTACAAGCCAGAACAGAAAAGAAGTCAATTTGCAGCACAGATAACTAAAAATGGGATAGGAAAAACAGATAAATCATTTGAATAACTGGAGTCAATGCCTCAACCAGTCAGATCTGATTTGTAGTGTTGGGAGGTGCCCTAAGACTTCAGCACTATCACAACGATAGAGTTGATAGAGGAGGCAACTGATCCTTTAGCTAACATTTTTGAAAAGTTACAGAAGTCGGGAAAGATACCAGAAGACTTCAAAAGGGCCAAATGTAGTGCCTATTTATAAAAAGGGAAATAAGAACAACCCAGGAAACTACAGTCTAGTCAGCTTAACTTCTGTGCCAGGAACGATAATGGAGCAAATAATTAAGGAATTTATCTGCAAACACCTGGAAGGAATTCATCTGCAAAAACCTGTAAGATGGATTTGTAGACAACAAATCATATCAAACCAATCTGATAGCTTTCTTTGACAGGATAGCAAGTCTTGTGGATAAGGGAGAAGTGGTGGATGTGGTATACCTAGATTTTAGTAAAGGATTTAATAAACTAGGGAAATAAAACCTATATGGGGTTACTTTAAGGTGGGTGCATAACTGGCTAGATAACCATTCTCAGATAGTAATTATTAATGGTCCAGCATTATGCTGGAAGGACATAGCAAGTGGGGTTCCTCAGGGGTCATCTCTGAGACTTGTTCTGTTCAATATTTTGATCAATGATTTAGATATTGGCATAGAGAGTATGATTATTAAGTTTGCAGATGATACCAAACTAGGAGTGGTTGCAAGTGCTTAGGAGGATAGGGTCATAATTCAAAATGATCTGGACAAACTTGGAGAAATGATTTGAGGTAAATAGGATGAAATTTAATAACAACAAAAGCAAAGTATTCCACTTAGGGCATGTCTAAATTAAATTCCTCTTTCAAAAGAGGGCTATAAATTAGACAGATCGAAATTGCAAATGAAGCCGGGATTTGAATTTCCCATACTTCATTCTCATAATGGTGGCTCAGAGTTTTTTTGAAAATGGGTATTTTGAAAGTGAAACCGCCATCTAGACACGGTTCTTTAGAAAAAGAACCTTTTTTTTGAAAGATCTTGTAAACCTCATTTTTGAGGAGTACAGGATCTTTCGAAAAATGTTCTTTTTTTCTCCAAAAGAACCACGTTTAGATGGCGGTTTCACTTTTGAAATACCCATTTTCGAAAGAGTGCGTGGCTACCATTATTCAAATGAAGCACGGGAAATTCAAATCCCAGCTTCATTTGCAATTTTGATCTGTCTAATCTACAGCCCTTTTTCGAAAGAGGGCTGTAGTCTAGACATAGCCTTAGGAAGGAACAATCAGTTTTACACATTCAGAATGGCAAGTGACTGTCTAGGAATTAGTACTGCAGGAAGAGATATTGGGGTCATAGTGGACCAGAAACTAAATATGAATCAGTGTGACACTGTTGCAAAAAAACCAAACATGATTCTGGGATACATTAACAGGAGTGTCGTAATAAAGACACAGGAAGTCATTCTTCCACTCTGTTCTGCTATGATTAGGCCTCAGTTGAGTATTGTGTCCAATTCTGGGTACCACATTTCAAGAAAGATGTGGAAAAATTGCAAAAAGTCCAGAGAAGAGCAACAAAAATGATACAAGTTCTAGAAAACATGAGCTATGATGGAAGACTGAATCATAGAATCATAGAACTGGAAGGGACCTCGAGAGGTCATCGAGTCCAGCCCCCCGCCCTCAAGGCAGGACCAAGCTCTGTCTACACCATCCCTGACAGATGTCTATCTAACCTATTCTTAAATATCTCCAGAGAGGGAGATTCTACCACCTCCCTTGGCAATTTATTCCAATATTTGACCACCCTGACAGTTAGGAATTTCTTCCTAATGTTCAATCTAAACCTCCCTTGCTGCACTTTAAGCCCATTACTCCTTGTCCTGTCCTCAGAAACCAAGAGGAACAAATTTTCTCCTTCCTCCTTGTGACACCCTTTTAGATATTTGAAAACCGCTATCATGTCCCCCCTTAATCTTCTTTTTTCCAAACTAAGAATTGGGTTTGTTTAGTTTAGAAAAGAGAAGACTGAGGGGGGACACGATAGCAGTTTTCAAGTATCTAAAAGGGTGTTACAAGAAGAAGGGAGAAAATTTCTTATCCTTGATCTCTGATTATAAAACAATGAGCAAAGGGCTTAAATTGCAGCAAGGGAGGTATAGATAAACACTGGAATAAATTGCCTATGGAGGTTGTGAATCTCCAACACTGGAAATATTTAAGAGCAAATTAAATAGACATTTATCAGGGATGATCTAGGCAGTTCTTGGTCTTGCTATGAAGACAGGGACTGGACTTGATGATCTCTTGAGGTCCCTTACAGTTCTAGTATTCTATGATTCTAAGATAATCTGGAAGCAGAGATTTAGCATGAATTCCTGGTCAATGATCCCTCTAATTTTTCCATTGTGTAAGAACATAAGAATGACCATACTGGGTCAGATCAAAGGTCCATCTAGCCCAGTAGCCTGTCTGCCGACAGTGGCCAGTGCCAGGTGCCCCAGAGGGGGTGGACCGAAGACAATGATCAAGCAATTTGTCTCCTGCCATCCTTCGACAAACAGAAGCCAGGGGCACCATTCCTTACTCCATGGCTAATAGCCTTTTATGGACCTAACCTCCATGAATTTATCTAGCTCTTTTTTAACTCTGTTATAGTACTAGCCGTCACAGCCTCCTCTGGCAATGAGTTCCACAAATTGACTGTGTGCTGTGTGAAGAACTTTATTTTATTAGTTTTAAACCTGCTACCCATTAATTTCACTTGGTGTTCTCTAGCTCTTATATTATGGGAACAAGCAAATAACTTTTCTTTATTCACCCTCTCCACACCACTCATGATTTTAAAAACCTCTATCATATCCCCCTCAGTCTCCTCCTTTCTAAACTGAAAAGTCCAAGTCTCTTTAGCCTCTCCTCATATGGGACCCTTTCCAAACCCCTAATCATTTTAGTTGCCCTGTTCTGAACCTTTTCTAATGCCAAAATATCTTTTTTGAGGAGACCACAGCTGTATGCAGTATTCAAGATGTGAGCATACTATAGTTTTATAAAGGGGCAGTAAGATATTCTTTGTCTTATTTTCTATCCCTTTTTTAATAATTCCTAGCATCCTATTTTTTTGACTGCCGCTGCACACTGTGTGGACATTTTCAGAGAACTATCCACAATAACTCTAAGTTCTCTTTCCTGATTAGTTGTAGCTAAATTAGCCCCCATCATATTGTATGTATAGTTGGGGTTATTTTTTCCAGTGTGCATTACTTTACACTTATCCACATTAAATTTCATTTGCCATTTTGTTGCCCAATCACTTGGTTTGTGCGGACTAAATGCTGTTATGTGTACCAAACATGTATGAATACTGCCAGTTCTGGCTGCTCTGCTAATCAGCTGGGCGATATTTGAATCCTTTTCGAATGGCTTCCCAAGTGCACAGCTTACAGGGAACACTGAATTCTTGGTACTACTGCAGTCAAAATGAATTTTGCCACTCATTTCAGAGCGGATGAAGATTCACGCTTAGATTTGTGAATCACACTCAGACTCAGTTTAGGTGAATAAGTAATAAAGGCTGACATAGTTAACCAGTTCCATTAAACAACTGCTTTCCTTTCTTTAAGGTCCCATTCTGTCACTGATTTTTAGAAGAATGAAGTCAATCAGGAATAATATATTACTTTTTGCAAGATTTGTTTTCCTTGTGGCTATGGCCGCCAAAAAGACCCATTTGCTCAGAATAGCTGAGTAATGGCTAACTTCTAGAGTACATACAAAAGTTAGGTTTGATTCCATGGGACTCCACTTCACAGGGGAGTTGACATTATGGTGCTTCAAGCGGATATGGAGAAGAATTTCAGTGTTCAGATCTTACATCTTTTCCTTAAGTAATTCATCAATGATTACTGGAGCTAACATTTGGAGCCTTGCTGTGAGCAACAGCTTGCAAGCAGAGGATTCTTACCTCGTGTCTGTTAAAGACGTTTCCCGTTTCCCATTTGCTTAGACAGCGCTCCAAACAAGCAAATGCCTGCACTCTAATTCTGACTCATACTGCTACTTTTAATGCAATTTTATTTGAACCGTCTCCATTTTATTTTCAGATTCCGTCATATGTGACACACGTACGTGACATGATAGAATAAAAAATAGGCTTTCATTTAGGGTTTCTACTGAAAGAACATAGGAAAATAAAAAAACCTGTTTTGTGGGAACATGATTGGGCCAAGGACTTTATGGTTTAGGACATTACAGGCAGCTGTAAGTTATATGTGCCTATTCAAATTTGCGTTAAAAATAGCCTTCTATCTTAACAAAGAATTTACAGGTTGAATCTCTCTAACCTGGCACTCTCTGGTACAGCAACATCCGTGATCCAGCATCATTTTAGTTAGCCAGATGTCCGCTTATCACGGGTGTAGCTAAGTTTCCCACAGTCCCATAAAGTTTATTTACAGCCACTGGTCCTGGCGCTCAGTGTTCGGTGCTGTTTTTTAGCTCTAATTCACTCCTTAATGTCTTCTTTAGCTCTGATTCACCCCTTAGTGTCTTCTAAGAGGCCAGTAAGCAGTGGATGTGTGGGTAATGGTGCTAGACAACACTGATCTCTCATGGCTCAACAAATTCTCTGGTTCGGCACTGATCAGGTCCCAACGGTGCTGGACTAGAGAGGTTCAAGCTGTAGTTTAATTTACAGAAAAGTCTGTTGATTTTTTAACTTTTTTAAAAGAACTTCATTACTATTATTGTTTTCCTTGCTTAGCACTGGAAGTAAAATATTTGTAAAAAATTGAAAAAACAACAAAAGCTTAAGAATGGTGCTGAATGCAATCATGAAGTACAAACAAATCTTTTATACTGTCAGCATCAAATACAGGTAGCTTAAAAATAACGTTGCTGCAAACTAGCTCTTAAACGATTTATGTAGTGTTAATACAAAGTCTGAAGCATTATCTTCACATTTGGTAAATTTTATAGACCACTTTCAAGTAAAGCCAAAGGGTCAATAAACTAGCTAGTTTCTAGTTCTTTTTCTCACGGAAGTTGTAAGATTTTTCTTTCCCTGGCTTGAAGTGAATAGGCAGTTTTGTCTGAAGCTGAGGCTCAAACTGAAATCAAAGTTAGTCCCATTTCTTGGGATGACTGTGAGCGCAAAAAATAACCAGGAAACCCTCCCACACACATTACAGATGACCTGGGGAGCACCCGCTCAATGCCGATGCTTCTGGCAGCCTAGTATTGGACATAATCAAAAGTCTTATTAGAACATGGAACAAATGCATTGTTGGCTGAGTCAAAGTGACCCAACCTATCCTGTAAAGCAGGGTTGGGAGAAAAAAAAATACGATGCTTATAGTTCAAAGAAGCCAATCTACCTTTCATCTGGCATTGCAAACTGCCAAAGAAAACTCCCCATACTTTTTATCTGATGCACTTTATCTGTGTGCAAAGCCATTATACCTATGAAAACTACATTGAACTGATAAATTGTGTATAACATGGGAGCTGCAGGAAGGAAATTTCACAGAAATCTATAAGTTTATCTAACAAGAATTTTGCCAGATATTATAGATTTCAATCATTTTTTTTAAGTTTTAAAAGGACATTTTTGTAATGCAAAAATTGCAGTATTTCAAACCATACTTAAAGTCCTAGCCACCTGAGTTTCATCTGAAGCTAATACAAAATGACAAAGATTTTTTTTTTTATTGTGGATGCTATTTGGGTTGAAAGAATACAAGTATCCTGAAAAAAATAAAGATTTCAAGAACATATGACAGATGTACTTCATGAAAATTTAACATTTTGAAATGTAGTGAGAACATAAGAACATAACTATTTAGAAAGAAGTCTTGATTCTTTTGCTGCATTAAGAGTTATTAATGTAAATAATAACCAATAACTCAAATAGCCAACTAAATAGTTGCATTTTTGTCCAAAACCTAACAAATTCTGTTACTTGCAATGTACTTCAAAAGACCTGAACATTCAGTCAAACACTGTCTATGGAGGAGAAGTGATGAGGCAAATTATGCAATAGTAATTTAGCTATCAATCCTTGTCATTTCAGGATGACAGCACTGTTTAGGGGGAAAAAGTAAAAAAGCAAAAGGAAAATGAATTAAAGTGCTAAAATAAAGATACTTTGTTCATCTGAATAAAACATTTGTAACTCTGGTCTGAGAGGTTACTTTCATTTTCAGCCAGTTTGATTTGCCACTCATCTTCTATTGGGAATCATTTCATTTCAAGTGCATTAAGAGAGGATTCATTTGCATAAGGCCAAGAGAGGGTTATTCTGTTCTCAAAAATAGAGTATGAAATTACTAGACAAATTGAGGAAAAATGCTAACAACTTTTGAAACTTTTCATGGATGATTAAAGCAATCCAGCCACAAATCATAGTGCAACTCATGCCAACATGTATTTTAAAACTATAATTGAGGTTGTGCTTTGTTTTTTCTGAGTCACTATTATTAGATATAGATATAGATATAGGACCTATTAGAAATGCTTAATCTTCAACAGTGTGCTTCAAAATGAAAGACAGAAATTATTACCCCTTGTTTAAACCTTTATTCAAGGCAGGAATAAGTAACATCCCGAAAAAAGTATTTTGCCATTATCTATGGAAAAAATAAATTGGAAATTAAGATAAAAAAAAATTGCCTAGCACTGTTAAATTGTTCCACATCCTTGGAAACAGAGTCACACCATGGCCAGGCTGTGAAGGCAGCTGTCACAATACTATCGTGCCATCCTTTACGCTGTGGATGTCACCAATGGTAGACATTAAGGGCTGCACCCTAGCTTTTAACCTCTCAGGAAGCACCCATTGCAACAGCAGCTCCGCCATCTTTGGTCTGGCTCATCACATACCCAGCCCACATTTGGTCACGTGGGGAAGTCAGTTTGATGGAGGAGTAGCACTATGGCCCCCTGCTCTCACCCAGCCCCCAGGAGGGTGGCTATTTTTGCTGCCCCACTTGCAAGTAGTGCTTGTGGGACTCAGAGCAGTTTTATTCTGTTATTTTGATTTATAATTGTAGGAAAAAATAAGTCTCCTTCTAAACAGTTCTATGTGCTTCTATTATGTTAAAAATCTGATAGACGTTGTAAAACCGCCACCTTTCTATCCTACCAAAAGCCTTCCAGGAAGCCCCTCACCACTTTTCTTTCAGGTGCTTGGGCCTGGCTACATATCAGGAACATTAACAACTAGGAGGTCTTGTAGCCCGGAATGGAAGGAAGAAAGTTCCAGAGTAGAGAGGCTTCAGGAGGAATGTCCTACTAACAGTCCGCTCCCCCAGATGAAGCTAATAACAAATCCCCAGGCTGGAACTCCTCTGTTGTGCTGTTGTGACAAACACATGGGCTGTGTCTACACTGGGCCACTTATTCCGGAAAATCAGCCGCTTTTCCGGAATAAGCTGTGAGCTGTCTACACTGGCCCTTGAATTTCCGGAAAAGCAACGATGCTCTACTGTACAAAATTAGCCGCTATTCCGGAAAAACTATTCTGCTCCCACTCGGGCATAAGTCCTTATTCCGGAACACTGTTCCGGAAAATGGCAAGTGTAGACAGCCCAGTAGTCTTTTCCGGAAAAAAGCCCCGATCGCGAAAATGGCGATCGGGGCTCTCTTCCGGAAAAGCGTGTCTACATTGGCCACAGACGCTTTTCCGGAAAAAGGGTTTTTCCGGAAAAGCAGCCTGCCAATGTAGACGCTCCTTTCCAGAAAAACTGAAAACGGAATAGTATTCCATTTTAAGCATTTCCAGAAAATCATGCCAGTGTAGACACAGCCATGGTGTCTCAGCACAGTTCCAAAACAATGTAAAAGTTTATTATAGGTTAAGACCAGCAATTTGAACTCCCTTTGGAAGCAAGTAGGCAGCAGTGCTTTGTATGTGCACTACAAGATGCTGCTACGTGTTAAAATTAAGGACAGCCTCTAAGTACCAGACTACAATTTATAGTCCTTCCTCATTTCCAAAAGGGCTGTTTATTCTCTTTCCCTCTTTCATGCCATTCAGTCCCATCCCGCCCACCTCACTCCCCCACTATAGACAGGTTCAAGAAATTCATTTCTTTCTTTCAATTTAAGGTTCTGCTAAATGCAACCATCTCCATACTGTAAGTACCCCAACTGATAATTTCCTCTTCCTTTTCTTCCTTGTGAAGGACAGAGAAACCACTACCTGTCACAACAGGGGTTAAAGAAAACTTCTCAGGCTTCATTCACCCGCCTGTTACAAATTCAGCATAAACTGTTTCTCTGACCTTCACAGACTTTTTACTAGAGTTAGAGAAACCTATTTCCCTTGGATTTTAGTTTAATAAAGTCTTCCCCATAGGTTACAGGGGTCACAGCCATCTTTGGTCATATGTAGACTCTTGACTAAAGAAACCACACAACCACAGCTATTTCCCCTTCAGGTCTCAATGTGGAACAACTTCCAACCATTCCTTAATCTTTTGGGGGCTCTCTCCTCACTAGGAGACAGGACTTGTTTTTTGTATCCTGCTTCCCTTCTCCTGTCAGGCTTTGTTGAACCCTATGGCCAAATAATCTGGGAGGCAACCAGGCACAGACATCTGCTGGACCTGGAGCCCTCTGAAAGGTCTGATCACTCTGTGACAGACAACAACCAACAAGAACCAAGATACTGCTACGTGTGGTTGCTTTATCCTAACTCCTCTGAAGGCCCAAACCAAGTAATTATGGAGAGACATACAATGAAGGTAATAAAACAATTACTTACCTTTCATGCTCATTTTAAAGATTAACTGCCAGGAGCACCTCTTTTAGAAACAAACTTTCAGGTTCAAATTTGTCAAAACAGTACTATGCATGGCATCGAGTCAAAATAATAATAGAATCATAGAACACTAGAACTGGAAGGAACCTCGAGAGGTCATCGAGTCCAGTCACCTACCCCAAAGAAGGACTGAGCACCATCTAGATAATACCTGATAGATGTCTATCTAACCTGTTCTTAAATATCTCCAGTGATGGAGATTCCACACTCTCCCTAGGCAATTTATTCCAGTGTTTAATCACCCTAACAGTTAGGAACTTTTTCCTAATGTCCAACCTAACCCTCTCTTGCTGCAATTTAAGCCCATTGCTTCTTGTCCTATCTTCAGAGGACAAGGAGAACAATTTTCCTCCCTCCTCCTTGTAACTTTCTTTTGGGCACTTGAAAACAGCTATCATGTCCCCTCTCAGTCTTCTCTTTTCTAAACTAAACAAGCCCAGTTCTTTTAACCTTCCCTCATGGGACATGTTTTCTAGACCTTTAATCAATTTTGTTGCTCTTCTCGGCACCTTTTCCAATTTCTCCATACTTTTCTTGAAACGTGGTGCCCAGAACTGGACACAATACTCCAACCGAGACCTAATCAGTCCAGAGTAGAACAGAAAAATGACTTCTCGCATCTTCCTCACACTCCTGTTAATGCATCCCAGAATCGCATTTGCTTTTTTTGCAACAGTGTCACACTGTTGACTCATATTTAGGTTGTGGTCAACTATGACCCCATGACCCCTTTCTGCAGTACTCCTCCTAGACAGTCACTTCCCATTCTGAATGTGTGAAACTGATTTTTCCTTCCTAAGTGGAGTACTTTGCATTTGTCTTTATTAAATTTCATCCTATTTACCTCAGACCATTTCTCCAGTTTGTCCAGATCATTTTGAATTATGACCCTATCCTCCAAAGCCCTTGCAACTCCTCTTAGCTTGGTATTACCCACAAACTTAATAAGTGATTAAATCATTGATGAAGATATTGAACAGAACCGTTTCCAAAACAGACCCCTGTGTAATCCCACTTGTTATGCCTTTGCAGCATGACTGCGAACCATTAATAACTACTTTCTGAGAATGGTTATCTAGCTAGTTATGCACCCCCTTTATAGTGGCCCCATCTAGATTGTATTTCCCTAGTTTATTGATAAGAAGGTCACGCAAGACCACTTCTCCCTTATCCACAAGACTCGTTATCCTGTCAAAGAAAGCTATTAGATTGGTCTGACATGATTTGTTCTTTACAAATCTTTGCTGGCTGTTACCTATCACCTTATTACATTCCAGGTGTTTGCAGATGAATTCCTTAATTATTTGCTCCTTTATCTTTCCTGGAACAGAAGTTAAACTGATTGGTCTGTAGTTTCCTGGATTGTTCTTATTTCCCTATTTATAGATGGGCACTATATTTGCCCTTTTACAGTCTTCTGGAATCTCTCCCAACTTCCATGATTTTTCAAAGATGATAGCTAAAGCCTCTGATACCTGCACTATCAACTCCTTGAGTATTCTAGGGTTCATTTCATCTGGCCCTGGTGACTTGCAGACGTTCTAATTTTTCTAAGTGATTTTTAACTTGTTCTTTTTTTATTTTAACTTCTAAACCTATCCCATTTCCAGTATCATTCACTATGTTGGGCATCTTCTCACCATAAATCTTGGCAAATACCAAAACAAAGAAGTCATTAAGCACCTCTGACATTTCCAAGATTAATTTCATGGTTTCTCCCTCTTCACTAAACAATGGGCTTGCCCTGGTTTTGTTCTTCCTCTTGCTTCTAATATATTTGTAGAACGTCTTTTTGTCATCCTTTATGTCTCTAGCCAAAGGGAGCCCATTCTGTGCCTTTGCTTTTCTAATCTGGCCCCTGCATACTTGAGTTATTTGCTTATATTCATCCTTTGTAATTTGACATAGTTTCCACTTTTTATTAGACTCCTTTTTGATTTTCAGATCCTGTAAGATCTGCTGGTTAAGCCAAGGTGGTCTCTTGCCATACTTTCTATCTTTCCTATGCAGCAGAATAGTTTGCTTTTGGGCCCATAATAATGTCCTTTGAAAAACTGCCAATTCTCTTCAGTTGTTTTTCCTCTGTGTCTTGCTTCCCATGGGATCTTACCTATCAGCTCTCTCATTAAATAATGTTATTGTAAGTTTATTTCTAAATGTCACATTTTAAGAAACATTTCACCAATATAAACAATCCTCAAAATCTGGCTTGTAAGATAACAATTTATAGACCGAAGGCTGATTGTATGTTCTGATATGCAGGCACACAGTATCTTATCTTGTAAAATCATACTCTGCACATATAAAGACAAAGGCTGGAACTAATGTAACAAGATGTGTGGTTGTGAACACATGGGCAGACAAGAGCTTGAATAAACACTATGTTATAGCCTGATGTGATTCCAAATGGCTAAGATGGAAACACCTCCTCCCCCAACTGGAGTTTCTAATGGAATCCGGAATGCAACTTCAGTATAGTGATGGTACCTACTGCAAATGCCATTTTAATAGCATTTCATTTTAGGGGTGTAAAACTGTAACCACTTAAATGGTTAACTGATAAGTCTTGGCTTCTTCGCTTTTGTTATGGTTACACACTGGTACCCCGGGACCAGGGCCTGCAGTGGCTAGAGACATGCCCTGTGAAACCAATGTTGGTCAGGCTACACGACACATTTATCTCCCACGTCTGTTACAGGATTTTTATGAACACCTTCTGCTCTCTCTTAGGAAAAGGACCAAACCTTGAGAAGCTGAATGGAGAAGAAATGAGAAAACAGAGGTAGGCAACTAGTGGGGAAAAAGGATAAGGTACATGTGATGGGATGGCTGCCCCACACAGGTTAAAACAACCCTTTGAGAGGGCTGAGGCAGGAGCCAATTAGAATAGGTTCAAGGCCTTATTTAAAAGTAAAGAGACCCACTCACTACAAGACTGATCTCCTGTGGTTTGCAAATTCTCTGGTTCGGCACCAGTCGGGTTCTGAGGGTGCCAGACTACAGAGGTAATAACAACCTGGCTGCGTCTAGATTGGCATGATTTTCCGGAAATGCTTTTAACGGAAAAGTTTTCCATTAAAAGCATTTTCAGAACAGAGCGTCTAGATTGGCACGGACGCTTTTCCGCAAAACCACTTTTTGCGGAAAAGTATCCGTGCCAATCTAGACGCGCTTTTCCGCAAAAAAGCCCTGATCGCCATTTTCGCGATCGGGGCTTTTTTGAGGAGAACAAATCTGAGCTGTCTACACTGGATCTTTTGTGCAAAAGCTTTGCGCAAAAGGACTTTTACCCGAACGGGAGCAGCATAGTATTTCCGCAAAAAGCACTGATTTCTTACAGTAGGAAGTCAGTGCTTTTGCGGAAATTCAAGTGGCCAGTGTAGACAGCTGGCAAGTTTTTCCGGAAAAGTGGCTGATTTTCTGGAAAAACTGGCCAGTCTAGACACAGCCCCTGTGTATTGGAAGGTGGAGAAGTACAGAGTGTATTGCAGTAAGATGGTTATCTTCTTGTTTTGTTAGTTTTGCATCCTTGGGTCCCGATCCAGTTGCCTGGCCCAGTCAATTGTAACCTCCATCCCAGCTTCCAGTCTGCACCTCCTGCCAGCCTCTAGTCCCCATTGTCTTGTGCCATTATACTTGCTCATCCCTTCCCTGACATGACTTCAGTCTAGCCCTTCTGTCTAGCACTTCAATAAGGCAGCTTCTTCTTCCATGCTGCCTGGATGCCAACAAGAGAGCCATTAGGAGCACAGGAGAGACAACCTCCCTGCTCTCTGTTGCAGTGCCCAGCATAACTCCAGCCAAAAGCAACCATTCCAGAGAATGTCGGGCTTCTCTCACATAATGGTGGTCTCTAAAGCATGTGCAGCCACTCTGTGGGCATAGCACGGGTGCAGTCTGGTCAGAAGCTGTGGCAGGCTTTAGCATCAGACTAAGAACAGAACCTTCATAGATTTCCATTGCTACTTTTTAGCATATCTCCACAAAGGATGTGTGAACTGCAATTTTTCAAAGGCTTATAATTTAGCCAATTGTGGGTGAATTTTCAACTGGATGGCAAAGCCCACATCGCTGACACAAAAGTCACCCCCTACCAAATGTCAACTGCTCACTCCAATGCATGGGGTCACTACAGTTTTTCAAACAAAAGGACACCAGAATTTTTTTTAAAACATGAACACACTGTTATTCCTTAGTCTCCTTTTCAGAAATGGCTGATCTGCTGCAGGTGAAATTTTTCAGAAAAATTAAATCCAAGGCAGAGATGCTGGCATGAAAAATTTCAGCCTGAACAGTTACATCTTGATAAAGTAAGAAGCAGTTGAAAACAGGATCTTGTACAGGCAAATGACAATAACCATAATACCCACTTGCATGTGTGTATATGCATTAAATAGGCAAATGGAAATCTATTGTAATGAAAACTGATTGATAACAACAAGAAGAATGCATTCCCCACTATATTAATGAGAAAAATGACTCTCAATGAAAAGCTCAAATACCTAGTGCATTCACGGTTACTATGCTAATCTTTTTTAATGTAATAAATAGGTTGCACAGATATTTGGGTACATGTTCCAAACAAAATGCAATGAATTATATATACAGACTACAGAGCAATTATGTATCTGAATGGCCTTCTGGTTCTTAATATATTTGGAGAAAATTAAAACCACATCTGAGACCAATATTATGACTTCTGTTTCTGCAAGCAATGCCATGTTAACAACTAAATTAAGCATAACAGTAGAAACCAACATAAAATGTTTCATATACAATACATAACGTTTGGCTTTTTATAGAAGAGATGAAAATATATTAAATATGTAATAGGTGTATAGAGAGACATTTTACCTGCATAAAATTATCTATAACTCAAAGACATGGTAGCTATGGACAAATCATTTATGTTCCACACTTATGAAACTGATCCATTTGGAATAATGAGTATTCCAACTTTTAACAATCAAAAGTTAAATATTTATAAACAAAATATCAAAAGCACTGAATGTCATATACAAAATATACTCTAACATGACTGACATTCATATAAAGAGAATAATATATGAAGAAAGGGAATTAAAAATAAACAACCGATTATTTCTTGCAACATCTGCAGACCCTCTTTTAAACTTCCTAAACTGCACAACTGTATCAGCATGGAGCTCTTAAGCCTTGAGCGCACAAAGATGAGATCACATTTCTGTTTCTCTGATCCTGAAGTAAACAATTAAGATGCATACATTTCTGTCCTGTCATTGAAACTGAACAAACCGAAAAGGTTTGTGCTTTCATGCAATGGAAGGATATTATCGGCCCCTTCCCAGCAACTTGAAGGCCACAGGTAAAATAAAGCAGTTTGCAGCCAACAACCTATTTAACACAGAGGTTTGCCCCCCTCATGAGAAAAATGGGTCTGTGTAAGCTGGCACTATTATCTCAATGGACTAGCACCTTCCTATTGTGGCTGGCCACTTTCTCTTTGCAATAGTGGATACCCAACAACTAGCAGATGCTAAGCATCTTACAGAACTGAATTGTGAGTAGGGACAAGATGGGGAACTGATAAGGCTTCCACCATTTCTTCCATTTGCTTTGACATTTGGAGGCTTGGTCTATACTACCTACTTATGTTGGTGTTATTACATCTCTCAGGGGTGTGGAAAATCCATACATAGTTACAGCAGCCTAATCACCAGCCAGAGGGCTTTGCAGCCATAGACATTGCTACCACCTCTCAGGAAGGCAGAGTACCTACATGGATAGCATCTTTACTAAGTCTGCAGCGGTGCTGTGCGTTTAGACAAGCCTCTAATAATATTCCATGAGTCTTGTTTGGGTTGAGCCCTTTCTAGTTAGCCCTTATCCAGGTCCCAAACTCAGAGAAGCACAGAATAATGCACTCAACTGCACAAATCTGGTCAGATGAGCTAGAAAACAGATGCCAACAGGATAATGAAAGTACATTCCTCCTACTTTACTGATGCACTGTAATTCGTACTTCACTAAAATCTACAATGGTCTTATTTGATCAGGCTACACATAGAACTTTGACATACTCAGCAAGTGACCGCCTGTGATACAAAAAATCACCCTTACCCTTTCTGGTCTCTCTGAAATATACAAACAGAGCCACTCAAAAATGACTCCTGAATGATAAGAAACACAGAGATATCACCAGAACTGCTTAATCAGTGCCATCAAAAGCAGAAGACAAGACAAAAAGAACTAGCATGGACACTTGATGCTTATCCATTGGTCATCAATCAACAGAACTAGTGGAATATCTGTATCATACCTATTTTGACTGGGGAAGAACACAATCCCCATGTCTCACTTTGTACCTCTGAAAATACAGAGAAACTGTGAGGTTACATTAATTAATGTAACACACATTATCATCAGATGGCAAACAGTATAAATGTATAAAGTGTTATGTAACAAGGATACCTGAAGATAATATTCACTATTGGAGGGTGAATATTTACTGCCTATTGCAGTATACTGTTGGAATTCATGTCCTTATTGTGCAGTCAAATAAGCAATAAGATGAGCTTTACCATGCAGAACTTCTCTCTCAACTAGATTGTGTGCTTTAAAGTTTAATAGAACGGCAGTTACTGGATGGAGAAAGAAGATGAAAGAAAATAAAGGGGAAAATATCCAGATTGCCAATATACAACTCTTGCTTTGTTTGAGTCTAGGATCAAGTGCTGCATGTTATCTGTTACCTTAGAATAGAAGCAAAATGAAAAAGATGTAGTTCCTATATCAGACAGTGGCATGAAGACTCTTACAATCAAATCGGTGTGCTGAAACGAACAGTAAGTATCACCTTTATTGGGAAGAACTAGTTAATCCAAATAAATGTGTTTTGCTTGCAATTTTGTTAGAATTTGCAAGGAGAGGGACTAAAAATATGTTGCTCGTGGAATTTTTATTCGAAATAGTGGTCAGTGAGTAGGCCTAACAGCTTACAGATGTCAACTATACAAAGCAATTTATACTATTACATTAGAGCAATATTGCCAGTCCTGACTAGATTTTAACTGAGATGTCCTTGTGAGTACTTTACAAGTCAGAGAATTAACATATGTTTGATGAGCTTAACATCTGGATGGACTCTTCTTTACCTTCAGTATTTCTCTCTGTGTTTTTTTAAACATCCATCCTAAATCACTGATCCAACTAACCAACATTTTAGTGAGAACCCCTAAAACTCTACAGATGAGGGTCTCAAAGATGAGACTCAGTACTCCTCTACCTATTCCTTTTCTGGCTACATAAAGGATGAAAAAGTATCTATATTTTACCACAGTCTAAAGCTAAAAAGCTAAATGTTTCTGAGGAAAAGCAAACCCATGAAGAATTTTTAAGTAACCTTTAAAAAATGTTCAGACAGCTGTTTTTCCACAAAGGAACATAGGACAAACAGAGAGTACATAACCTGAGTTGAAAGACAAGATAAAAAAACACTTTAAATTTGTAAAAATGGGCTCTGTGCTCAAATTCTGCATGATGTTGATTTCTAAAATATACACTGTAATGATGTCATACTTGCTACCACAGCTCTTAAAATCAAATGAAAATCATGTTTTCAGTCTTTGTTTGTTACTTGGAAAACATTTAGGAAAATGTAATGAGCCCAATAGCAAGCTCAAATCAGATCCATATACTGTCATATCTCCCTTTTAGTGCAGTACAGCCTAAAATCTTTAGCTCTAAAGCTCCTTCCTTCTCAAATTTCACTGCTTTTGTGATAGTTTCTCATTTTTCATATTCTCTTGCCACTGCCATGTTTTTCTATTCAGTCAGCAAGGTTGTCGCTATTTATTTTTAAAATGCAAACAAGGAAGTTACCTTTAAAGCAATAAAAACTAACCAAAAAAAACCCCACCTAAACTGCAATCTAAATGCACAAACAGCCACAAAGTATGTGAGAGAAAATTTTACTAAGGAAAACATGGTAGGATGCATATCGTCATATTAATAAAAGTAGACATATATGCATTCACGTTGCCAGGATTTAATATAAACCATCACATGCAGGTTGGCACAGAATTCCAGAAATACCACATTGTATTACCATGCAGAGGCTAGCTCCCCAACTCAGTCCCTTGCTGTGAGAGGGAACACTTCGTATCACAATCAGTTGATCCTTGTCTGACACTTAGAGCAACCTTGGACATATGTCTCAGCTGACGGAAAGGTGCAAAACTTGATGTAGGGAGGCTAACGAGGGTGACCGAAATTGCAAATGAAGCGCGGGATTTAAATATCCCGTGCTTGATTTGCATGTTCCTGGCCAAACTGTGCAGGTCTTAGGCAGAGGGTTTGAAGTGAATGGTGGCATCATTGAAGCGGAGAGGGATACTATCCCATTAGCAGTGGGGCCAACAACCTTGCCAGGCCCCTGGGTAAGGTGGCGAGGGAAGCCATGCTTTACGCCCCTGGAAAGGGCGGGGCGTTGGGCGGAAGGGGCAGGACTGGAGCTAGGCAGCCCTCAGTGCTGCCTGGAGTGTGCCGTGAGGCACTCAAGCAGCAATTTAAAGCACCCGGGATTCTGGCTGCCAAGCCCTTTCTATCACCAGGTCCCCTTTAGTCCCCTCATCAGTGGCCTGCTCATTGGGGGCCTGAAGCAGGAATGTTCCCCCCCCCCATCAAAAAAATTAATATGGGGCCCACTTGAACTGTTTGGGGCCCTAAGTGATTTCTTTGTCTGATTATGTCTAGTTCCATCTCTGAAATATCTTCAAAGTGAGGTAACAGTGGCTCACGTAAGAAGTGACATATCACTGGAAACATTATTACATATGGAGATGTGTGTCTTTTGTTCTCATGACCATTTAATCAAAGCTTTCTAAATAAGTTCATTGGGGTGAATGTGTTGACTCAATATACAGATTTAGAGTCCAGGTGTCCAGGCACTGAATTTGAACCTAGCAAACCCACCAGAGTTCTATATTCTTGAGCAACAATATAATGTAATGCAAATGAGAACACGATTGGAGATATTTCCAGAGTTGACTCAATTCATCCCACTTACACTATTAAATTCACAAGTGACAGTGTAATGTGTGTCTGAACAAACAATACATTCAGAAGATACAAACCATAGGACAGAATATTGTACTAAAGTGCAGTATATTCCCAACGATTTTAAATCTGTAAGGAAAAAAGTGGCTCTGCTATTTACATATTGTGTTAAGTAGAGCAGAAGTATATAAGTAAAATAAAACTTCATAGGCAATTCAGATAATAATGTTTAATTTCGTATGAGTTGAGTCTTAACTTTACGGGAACCATGCCATTTATTTTTTAATACAATCAGCACTAAGTTGATCACCATGCACTCAATGTGACCTTCAGAAATGAATAACTTTCAGATCTTTTTATAGAACTAAATTTTTTCTGCAGCATTTCTCAAAATTGAAAATTAGAGCTCTTGTTAAAATGTACTCTATCATTTAGAAAGATCATCTGGAAATATCATTCCGCACTAAAAGAAATCTTTAAAAATGGTTTTGATGCACCAAAGCAGGAAATCTGAATTTTCAAGAATGTGTGGCAACTGAATATGTCAGAGATGTTTTAAAAGGTTACATGCTCTATTCTTAGACTTATCTTTAAAGATGCGTTCAGTTTTACCTGTTTAATTTGCATGCACAAAAATACAATCAATGCAGTTTTGCATGTAACTAGATAGGAGGTAGTGCCTTCCCAGAGTAAAGTCAGCTTTAACAGATAGTATCCATTTTTAACAGCCATTTTGCTTTTATTACACACTTTACACATTGTAAAGAGAAATTATTGAAATTACTTATTGAAATTGTTCGCTGGAGGTGCTGCATATTGATCTAGAAGTTTTCCATTCAGCCTATGAGCTCCATTTGTCAGGAGTAAGCCCATAATGGTGATAACATACAGTACAAGACATCAGACAAAGAACATCCGCAGTCCTACAAGTTTAACTATAGTATTGTTATTTCCGTGATTCAATAATGTTCAGCTCTTTAACTTTCCTGTTGAGCTGTAGAACAAGTGAAATATTCCTAGTTAATTTAGGATGTGTGTGTTGTCAAAACAAATCTAAAATACAAGCAACAGCAACTTTATTAGCACTTACTGATCCCAGGGGTGATAAAGACATTTGTTTACTTATATGTGCTAGCAAAGCTGATGGAAAAAGGGAAACTGATCAGACTGTTAAGTGGGAAAAACTCACATTAAAAATAAAATGATAATATTATCCCAGTAAATTGCCAGAGTTAGAATACACAAATTTTGTAACACCTAAGGTCATAATTGCATCTTCTTTGGAACCAGAGGGTCAAAACTATTTTAGGTATGTATTTGCATATATTTAAATATATTTTACATCGCAAAAACACTTAGCATACAGATACACTTTGCTGATCTAGTCTAACACTTCCTGCAAGAGTACAAGGTTAATTCTTCCTGCGCCCCACATTTCTTTTTAGCTCAGTCTTTGAGTAAATCTTGTTGCAGAGTGTAATAATATAAGAGGGTCAGGCTTTTTGTCACTGGGGATAGTTCTGGAAGGCTGATAGGGTTGCATGCCCTTGGAACTACAGCATGCAGGACAACCTCTGAGATGTGTAGCAGATGGGAGTACATGTCATTAGGCTATTCCCCATCTGGCAGATTTGAGGGAAGGCCATGTGACCTCTCATGCTCTTAGTGAATGATTTAGAAAGTTCTTACCTCTGTTTTCTTCTCTTGCGTTCATGGCTGTTGGAAAGGAAGGGGGCTTCACTATATCTCTGACCCCTCAATAAGTATTTGGGTTCTCTTCCTTCTCACATGCAAGGTGGTAGGAAGGACTGACTCCATGTTCCCGGAAGGGGTGGAGTCTTGGGCAAAAGGGGTGGGGCTGGGGCTGGGGCATCCAGTCCTTAGAGTTGATCGGAGTGTGCCACATTAGTGTGGTGGCAGCATTGCTGGCAAGGGGCCCCGGGCCTTTTTGATTTGCCTAGCCTCAGGGCAACTGCCCCATTTGCCATTCCCTTGTCGGTGGACCTACATTTGGGCGTCAGGTTCTCTCAGCAGCTCTCAGGACAGGGCTGGCCTTACCATGAGGCGAACTGAGGCGGCTGCCCTGTGGCTCTGTGGGGGAGGAGGGGAAGTGCCACTAGGACCCAGAGTGTAGAAAATTGTGTCTGCTGCTGGTGCATACGTATTCTCTCTGTAGTACCATGAGAGGAGTAGAACAGGAAGAAGGCAGAATTGAGACTTTTCAAAGTTTTGGCCTAAGCGAGGGGACATGGGGGCGTCATTTGAGCTCCCCACCTCAGGTGCCAAAATGTTGTGGGCCGGCCCTGTCTCAGGATGGTCAGAAAAATATTATCAGGCATCTCTTCTCTCTTCCCCGCAATGAGTCAGTTCCCGCTGGTGGTACAATGGTGGTGAAGGCCTTACTAGAACACAAACATCCATAGTTCTGCTTTTTTATTCTAACGCAAATATTTTGGAATGAATGGTACAAACTTACACATATAAGAATGGCCACCAAGTAGAAATGAATGTGCTAGCTTTGTTTTGGACACTCATATTTCTGCACAAGGGGTAGCTGTGCTAGTCAGATTCTGCAAAAACACTGAGGAGATTTATGAGGGCATAAGCTTTCATGGATAAAACCCACGTCATCAGATGAATCCAATTTTTTTAAAAATCTGTTAGACACATCTTAAGTGGCACATCTGCACCTGTCCCCTTCCTCCCCCCCCCCCCCCCCCCCCGCTGTCTCTGATTAAAAACCAGCTCCCCACGCACACCAGATGCTGACTTACACGGTTCCAGGTTTACCGTAATAAATGCATTTTAACATCCCTATTATAAGGTGGACAGTGATCAATTTTTCTCAGTGTCCACTGAAGGTAGAACAAGAAATAATGGGCTTGGTCTACAACCAGGGAGACTGAAGTTTGCTATTAAAAACACTTTCTTCCTAATAGGGTAGTTAAGCTCTGGAATGGGCTTCTAAGGAGGCTGTGTATCTCCCATCATTGAAGTTTTTAAGACCAGGTTAGACAAATACCTCATATAGACGGTCTTCATCTTGCCTCTGCATTGGGGGCTGAACTTAATAGCTTCCCAAAATGCCTTCTAGCCCAGTTTTATGATTCTATCTCAAATCCTAAGTGCTAATACCTGGGTCACCCTTCCTCTGTGACAGCATTCTGCCTTGATGTCTAGGAACTTGCCGTGTGAGTACTACCTAAACACTGCATCCTACAACTTTACTAAGCCCAAAGTTTGACCTATCACATTCTCTTTTAGCATATTTCTTTGGAAAATTTACTTCATTTCCCTTATGCAGTCTTTTTTTTAAAAGATGTCACTATACTAAGTTTTCTCTTTTAAAATATGTATTTTCTTTACAAAACACATCACAAAAGTTCAAAAAAGTACTCACATGTAAGGTTATAAAATCTCTGTATAGAAATTGATTACAATTTTAATCCTTGAAAGTGTTACTTTAAAATAGTGAGAATATTTTAATTAATAAAAATAATTTCAATATTCTGCCATTAATAATCAAACCTAAAAACCTTATTCCTCTTAACTAATCCAAATTGGAGCCAAAACTACCACAAACCCAAAATATGTTCAGTCCTGAAGTGTCTTTTCTCGACCCCTCCAGTCATTTCTTTGCCAACTCTGTTCCTCTTTGATAGCATTTGGCAGTTTATATCTATGTAAACAGAAGGGGTGCGTCTAGACTGGCAAGACAGTCTTTGGCAGTTGCTTTTGCGCAAAAACTTGCCAGCTGTCTACACTGGCCGCTTGAATTTGCGCAAGAGCACTGACTTTGTAATATACAAAATCAGTGCTTCTTGCGCAAATACTTTCATGCTCCCGCTGATGGCTAAAAGCGCGTCTAGATTGTCATGGATGCTTTTGCGCAAAAGCATCCTTGCCAATCTAGATGCTCTTTTGCAGAAATACTTTTAACAGAAAAACTTTTTCGTTAAAAGTGTTTCCGCAAAAACATGCCAATCTAGACGCAGCCAAGTTGTACACTGCTCCCACTTCTAGTAAAGTTTAAAAATTGTTAACAATTTCCTGTAACCTCAAAGTATTAAAGGGAGATTTGTCTGGACAAGTATCATGTTATAATAGGACCCTTCTTGGGACAACAATCAAAATTATTTAAGTTGTACAAGAGAACATATCCATGTACTTGTATACAAGAGAACATATCCATGTAGTTGACACTATACAACAAATGCAGCAATGGTAACAGGCTTTATTTTCCTTCATGATCATCTATGTAAATAATACATAATCCTAGCGCTCAAGTTTCTTTCAATTACTGTTTCTGAATGCAAGATGGGAGGGAGTAGATAGAGATAACCCCTTGCTGGGCTGGTGGTTTAGCATTTGTTTCCGCACAGCTGAAGACCTGAAAGCCTCACTGATTTGAAACATAATTTTGTTATGATCCTTTTCCCTCAATATTTTACTCTATCTGGATGTTCAGCAGATATTTATCTGAGCAATGCCCATGATCTTGTACTGGATATAGTCTGTGGTCCATTTTCAGTGACATGTGCAACAAATTAGACACATGATTCCTTTTAATAGTAAGGGGGACATGTGTCAAATGTGCTCAGTGCAATGTTAAACCTTTACCCTTGTATTTATGGAACCACTTAAGTGTTTGAGTCCCACCTGATATATTTTTGCCAATGTCTTTAGTAATTATCACGGAACTGCAGATCATATCTAGAGAGTAAACTCTAGCTCAGTCCCCTTAGCACAGAAGCTTAAGACAATACCAGGGGAATAGTTTGTTCTTTTCTATAGCTTTCTAATGCTGACATTCTACCATTGGTTTTCAACAGGTCAGAAACAGCAATACACTTTATCATATTTCAATTGCCTTGGACAGTTTACTAAGTTGCTTTATTGGGATATCTTTTAGAAAAGAAGAAAATAGACGTATTTTTATACCAACACATTTCTGATGACTCTGATCTGTGCTGATGCAGCACTCTACAAGGCGAAAAACAGAGTACTTTAACAGAAGGAGACATCATTTGAATTCACCTCCCCTACAGCTTTGGAAATTATAACTCTACTTGCACTTGCACTGGTATTCAATTGCATACATTAAAACACTGTATTTTCTCTCATCATACTTTCATGCCAATCTGCTAACAATTTATTCAAAATGTTTCCGAAACATGTCTTATCCATGATCTCTGCACAACACTTCTTGCTTCACTACATATCAAACACTGCCTTTTATACAACTTAGAAGTATTTGTTATTTTCCTATAGGAAAAGGAAGTTATTCAATGTCTTGAAATAAAGAGTCTGACAATATAATATATTGTGTGATGCTATTACATTATCATGCTCATTTCTAGTCATAGTTTTGTTCATTTGGTCCTATATCTCACCTAAAACGTGTAAGGACTAGCAGACTTACCTGGTGCTGTCTGGGCCCCAGGCAAGGGGGAAGGGAGGGAGGAAAGGTCTGCACAGGCCTCCCACTGGCAGCCCCTGGTGCTTGGTGGGGGGGACCCAGCTCAGTGGTGTAGAGTTTGGGATTGGAGCAGGGGGGCAGCCTGGGGGCCTGGGCTGAGGAAGGGGCCCCTGGGCTTGTGCTGGGGCATAGGGAGGAGGCGATAGCTGAGGATTGGGGCCAGGCAGGCCTTCCCCTGGCTGGTGCTCTCTGGGCCTGGCCCAGCGGGGATCGGAGGCTTTAGCCAGGGGGCCACTTACCAGTGGCAGACAAGACGGCAGAGCCCCAACCCCAGCTGGTCAGGCTGCTGGAGGTGCAGCTGCCCCGCAGGGGTCACTCTGCAGGATAGCTCTCCCCTGAGCTCGATGCCTCCTGTGGTGAGTATAAGGATCGTGTCCCTCCTTTCTCTCCCCCTTAGGGTTGCCAGGTGTCCGGTATTCAACCGGACAGTCCAGTTTTTGGGCCCTCTGTCCAGTAAAAAAAATTCAGAAAATTCCGGATATGTACAATGTTCGGTATTTTCTGGTTTTCTGGCTGGGCACCCGACGAAAGCCTGGCAGGGGCGGGGGGAGTGGCTGGGAGGCAGGGTGCAATCAGTGCTGGGAGTCTCTGCTTGTGTCTGACATAGTTGTGACGCCTTGGGGAAGAGGAGAAGCCCTGTCCGTGCTCCTGAGCGCTGTTCAAGCACGTTGTGGAGCCATAGCCAGACACCTCATGCTTTGCCGGGACCATTCACAGGACAAGCAGCGCCCTGGGATTTGCAGCGCCCTGGGATTTGTCAGTCCCGCTCCCTGCCACCCAATTCTCTCCCCCCCAACCAGACCCGCTCCCCCCAACCGTCTACCAGCCAGCCCTGCTTCCTGCCAGCCAGTTCGCCTCCTCCCAATTTCCCCGACACCCAGCTGTCCCCAACCTGCCCTGATTCCCGCCGGCCAGCCCCTCCTTCCCCCCTGGCCAGCCCCACTCCCCTCCCGGCTGGTCCCTTCCCTCCTCTCCCCCCACCCGCATCAAGTGTGTCTAGTATTTTTTCTGAAGCTACCTGGTAACCCTACTCCCTCTTCCCTTTCCATGTTATGGAAAACTATCAAATTCCAGCACATCCCTTTTCTCCAGCACAGCCAAACCCTACTCTTGCTTTAAGTTAGAATAAGAGGAATCTGACTACCTAGCTGTTACAGTTTAGGAGGAGTTCTTGAACAAACAGACTTGCAAACAGACACACAGACAGACACAATCCTCTAAAAGATTAGATACATAGATAGGCTGGTTCTAGATTACATCCCTCTATCGACAGAGGGATGAAAATTAGGCACTTTGACATTGCAGATGAAGCCGGCATTTGAATTTCCTGTGCTTCATTTGCATAATCACATTATGGGGTTCTTTCAAAAAAGCGCTATTTCAAAAGTTAAACCATGGTCTAGACATGGTTCTTTCAAAAAGGGAAGGCTTTTTCGAAAGATCCAGTAAATGTAATTGGTTTAGACAAAGGTTTTACTTTCAAAATGGCGCTTTTTCGAAAGAGTGCCATACGTGATTATGCAGATGAAGTGCAAGATTAATTTACATCCCTCTGTCGAAAAGGGGATGTAATCTAGACGTACCGATAGACAGACAGACAGATAGATATGTAGATGTGATTTTCCAAACCTTTCCCAGTAGTCATCTCTATGGCTTCAAGTTCTTAATCCAGTGTTGGCATGTCTACTGCTTGGAATTTGGTAACGACAAATATTAACTCTTTGTTTTCAAGTACTTTTTTCAGTATGGAAAAATACATGCTTGAAAACCTACATTCAGTTGGACAGAGGATTCAGACAGCACATTTGTGAGTAGTGGAGTAGATACAGAACCTTAACTTTCACTCTGGGTTATGTTTTGCACTCAGTGACTTTAATTCAGATTTTGAGTGGTCTTTTAATTTGAACACTACATTGATTTTGAAAAATAAATTAGTTATACATCCTCACTCATACTTTCTGTAGTACCTGAACCTTGTATTTTATATTTGGTGTAAATACTGTTCACTTTGAAATTGTAAAGGTGACAAGGTGTGTCTTGGTGGCTGTGTCTAGACTTGCCAGTTTTTCCAGAAAAATCAGCCGCTTTTCCAGAAAAACTTGCCAGCTGTCTACACTGGCCGCTTGAATTTCTGCAAAAGCACTGACTTCCTACTGTAAGTGCTTTTGCGAAAAAGCGTCCGTGCCAATCTAGACGCTCTGTTCCGAAAATGCTTTTAATGGAAAACTTTTCCATTAAAAGCATTTCCGGAAAATCATGCCAATCTAGACGCAGCCACTTTATGCCCTCCTCTTGGGGTCTTTTATTCTATTCTACTATTTTATATATTGTGTTTTAAAATTGTGTAAGCCACCTCGAATATTTTAAATAGAGAGATGGGATAAAATATTTTAAAATAAAAATAAAATAAATAAAGATCTGATAATATTTAAGAAAAATGATGAATGAGCACATTAAATGATTTTAGTTTGGCAATGACTGGAGGTTGTTGAACTGAAATATTCTAGGATGATCCATTTTCAGTTGTATTTTTTCTACAGAAAATCCAAGTTTGGTTTTGAAATTACTCAAAACCTACACGCTGTTCTAACTCCAATCACAAATAGATCCGATCCCTCTCTCAAAATAAAGGCTATATAGTGACTTTACAGAACTATAAAGAGTCCTTCTTTAGTAATCAATTGATTACATTAATATTTTTGTAACTGCACTTTGAACTTTGTGATATTCTTAGTTCCATCATGCCCAATAAGTAAATGGAAAATGAGCAGGTTTTCCAGATTATTTCTATGAAGTGGTACAGAGAGCAAGCAATTTATATTGTACTGATTAATTTAGTGTACACACCTCTCTCCCTCCCCTGATTTTTACCACTGACTTGCAAACTTCAAATATAGCTTTGATTTCTTGCTGATTCTCTGGAGATATTGAGTATGTTCTCAACACCACATTTCCCACTTTCTTGAAGTGGGCTACTGAAGTCAGTAAGTTAAACAGACTTATGAAGGGCCAGCTCCACTTTAAGGTTCTTTCAAGAGAAAACAAAGATATTAATTTCTAATTTGCCTGTTGGTGATGAACCTGTTGGCACTGATTGTTCCAAGTCAATCTCTCTGTAAAAATGCCTAACTGTTTCCTGTGCATCATTTCCTTCAAGGCAGACATCTTTTGAATATTTTCAAGCATCGTTTCAAAAGTTTCTCTTCTGATTGTTCCTGACAGCTTTATCAAGTCCATAAATATGTTATAGCATTACCTACTATATACAATGTGACTATAAGCGCATAAATGCCTTTGTAAGAAAGGATCCATGAGTCATCAATCGACACATGTGACTCTTCTGAAATAATTAAATGCCCTATTAGTTTATCCCTTATTTCAACTGCAGAAAATGCAATTATGCTTCCATATCCACACTCTTCACTTAGTTGTGGGTGCCCAACGAATGACAACTCTGGTTTCCTACCTGTGTCATTCTACATACTTCAGCAGTATTCAAAACTTTTTCTTAGTTCAATACTTTCTACCTTATAACCTGGCATTTTGTACTGTGATTTCATTTATCTCTTCTCTGAACATTTTTGATACATGCAGATGCGTCAGGTTCATGTATTTTGCTTAACAAAGCTTTAGAAGTTTTAGCTAACACATTTTTCTTGTAGTCACACTGTATATCAATTTGGATTTTGGAGCAAATATAACGCACATTTATGCACACATCATCAAATTCTCTAGTTTATTTGACTAAACACTGCTTTCTTTTTCCACTAAAAAACGACTAGTCTCCCTTACACATGGAAAGACACATGATCCTTGCAATAATGCTTTTTTCCCCCTACTGTTTCCTCCCGTGCCTGGTGTGCATTAGCATTACTTTCACTTGAATTTTCACAGCCAGACAGTTCGTTTGAATCAGATGTACAGCTTGCCTTTTTGTGCTCAGTTACACTTTTTTCATCTGATTCTTCAATGAGAATTTTCTATTTCCGAATCAATAAACACTACTACCACATGCAACCTTTTTCTTTATCACCACTGCCATGTGGTGGTGCAACTCAACTGACTTCAGGTGGAAAAAATATGCACACAAGTTCCTGCTTTATTTGTAGTGACACGTACTGAATATGCTAGTAAGTGGAAGAAACCAAAACCAGTTCCCCAGTGTGAGCAAAAGTATCAATTGCATGTTACACTATGCATTACATCCACATAGCAGTGATTAAGTTTATTCAACCATAACTATCTACCATTCATCAGTTCCACTCCCTGCAAAATAAAACTTGAAGTTCTCATTCATCATACTCCTGCTAAGGACACTTCCTACACATAACTAAAATGGTTGGGCAGAATATTCCAAGACACCAATCAGAGTATAATATAAAATCCATGAGAGATATAAGGGTAACCATGAATAGTAATGATCTCACCAAAGTCAACAGTTAAATATGAATTTAGTGAAAACATATGGCATAAAGCATCCTGGTCATGCACAATGAAAATTAATTCATAATAATGACATCATAAAGAAGCTCATCTTATACTTTGGATATGAAGCATGAGTGTCAACATTTGTTTCAACATTTCCTTTTGCAAAAATAAATCAACACGTTTGGTAAATGATAGTGCAAACCACAAGAGAGAGAAAGAGGGAAAGAGAAAAATGCAATCCTTGATTAGTAAATTATGCCCATGTAGTGCTAAAGTAAAAATTATTTACAGTAATGAATTTCCTTAGCTTCCCCCATCAAAAGAAATCATTAACATCCTTCAATATACACTCTGAAATATTCCCTCACTCAAATTGCAAGAACAAACAAGCACAAATGCAAGTTAAAAGTGCATCGGCAACCTAAAAAGTACATAGTGCATTTAGTTATTGTAACAGATCATTAATTGTTCCAAATTGATTTTTCCTTTTTAATTTTAGCTTTTAGTTTTGTGCTTGTATAGCAATAGCAGTATCATGCCAGTGACACTAATCTACATTCAAGATGGCTGTTTATGTTTTTTCCTGAAGAATATATGAGAATGAAACTTGCTGATCTGAGAACAAGTGCTGGGCAGGAAGCCCTGAATTCTAGCCCTGGGCAGACATGTAGCATCTTTTCTTTAAGCTGTTCAGTAATTTAGAATAATGGTTCAATAAAAAAAAGTAAATGCCCCTTTCTTCCCTTCCACTTTCATCTCCATTAAAGCCAGTGGTCACTGGCCTAAAACACAAAGCCATTGTAATTTCTACCCAGTGGAATTAATTGATCAGCTGTCAACCTCCTCTCTCTGAGTCAGCACACAGGGTCACCAGAGTATCATGGGCCTCCTCCTCATAGTAATAATTGTGAACAGTATATGGTGAGGAACTTTAACTCCTTAGAATATCTGAACTGCAATGTTGCTAGTCTCGCCTCTTTCAGAGAACATGCTACTGCCCACTGCTGTGTTTTTTCAGATGTTTAACCTTCTAAAATCCTAGGTAAGTCAACCATCACAGCCATCAACAGCAGCTGCGTTTTGATAATACTTGATAAGTATCACCGCTAGATTGAAAACCACCCATCGACCGACACTGCACAGTAACGGGGCATCTCCTTGATTCTTCACACTGGCAGAATGTCATTAATTAAACCAAAGCAACAGTGGAGCATTCCTGAACTGGAAACAAATGACTCGGTTACAAAATGAATTCATTCAGGCAAAAATATATACCAATTTTTTTTTTAAAAAAAGGAAGCCATTGGGGGAAAGGGAGGCAAATGACAAACATCCACATCAATGCAGCAGATTTGGCCTAAATACATTTTTTAAAAAGGAGAGGAATCAAAAGCTATTAAGTCTAATGTATTGCAACCCCACAGGATGCACTATTACTTTATTGTTATTAGCATAAACGCACATTCTAGTTTAAAAACATGCTAGAAACGATAAATGAATGAGGCATGTTGCACATTTAAGCCATCACACATCACACAGAATTCTCATTTTAATAGTATTTTTTGAAAGTGGAAGTTAAAGATTTACAGCTCCTGAGACTTATGACAGGATTTCGTTTCAATCAGTGCTTCTAGCTAAATGAAACTAACAGCATAATAATTTTTTTAAAAACCTCCTCCCACCTCCAACAGCAGCAGTTAATCTGGCTACATAGAAGTTTAAACTTTGAGCAGCTGTATTTCTTTCAGTGAGTAATTTTATAAGGCTTTATCATCTGCTGGAAAACAGCATCTGCTTGGAATGTTGTTATTGATACATATGATATAGAAATAAACTACATTGTCTCCTTGTGAAGGTGGATCTCAGTTCTGAAACCCTGATGTCTGTGCTTGGGAAGTATAGTAGGCTCCGTCTACACTGCAGGTTTCTTGTGCAAGAACTGGTTTGCACAAGAGTTCTTACGCACAAATTCTTGCGCAAGAGCGTGTCCACACTGCCATGTGCTTTTGAGCATGAGATATGCTTTTGCGCAAGAGTGTCCATGGCAGTGTGGATGCTTTCTTGCGCAAGAAACCCCTGTTGCCCATCCACACTGCCTTCTTATGCAAGAGCTCTTGCGCAAGGGGAGAGGAATAACTCTTGTGCAAGAAGCCCTCTGTTCCGACACTTTACTGTAAATTTACTTGCGCAAGAACGCATGTGCAGTGTAGACGCTCCATACGTTTTTATGCAAGAATGGCCATTCTTGTGAAAGAAGCCTGCAGTATAGACGTGGCGCTTGGGGCAGGGGGCGCCGGCCCCGGCCGCTTGGAGGAGGTGGGGGCGCCGGCCCCGGGCGCACGGAGCTTTGGGGGGTGGGGGCGTCGGCCCCGGGCGCTTGAAGGAGGGGGGGACATCGGCCCCAGGCGGAGCTATGGGGGGGGGCGTGTGGCTATGGGGGGGCCCCGCCCCGTCCCCGCCCCCTGGCGCCCGGCGGGCGAACGGCCACGCCCCCTGGCACCCGGCCACCACCACAGGTTGGGGACCACTGCCCTACTGTATAGTGCAGAGATAGAATCATGATCCCGCTGCTTCTCTGACCATTCTGGAGTGGCTGGTGCATCTGTTGTTAGTTAGTTCTTATGCTCACCTGTACATAAGGTCTATCCTTGGGATCAGCCCTTCTCTATGAATGCGGGGGGGTCTTTCAATCTCATTGTTCTTGTGTAACTATGCACTATCTGGGTGCGGTGTACTGTCCCATCTAGTGGCACTGAGACCACTTACAGAGTAAATAATGAGTCTTAGCTACCAGGCAGCTGGCTGTTAGCTCATGTAGTAGAGTCCCACTAAACTGAACTCAGAGGGTGCCCCCATCGGTGCCGGTAATCCTGCTCCTCACGAGGAGTAAGAGAAACTGACAGAAGTGTTTTCTCCTGTTGGCCTCCTGCTGTGTGGATGGTGCAGAGACTTGATTTAAGATATGTCAACTCCAGCTAGGTAAGTAACATAGCTGGAGTTGCATTTCTTAATTTGACCTCCCGCTGTTGTATACATTAGACCATAGAGTTCAAGACTAGATGGGATGATTTTGTACATCTAGTCTGGCCTCCTCCATGTAACCGAACACAGGGACTTCCCCAAAATAATTTCTTTTGAACTAGAGCACATTAAAAGAAAAAAATCCCATCGGAGTTTAAAAATACTTCTCATGACCTGGGCAAATTATTTGAATGGTTAATTACAGGCATTGTTAAAGCTTTATTTTCATACACACATGGCTTTTGTTCTAGTATAACTATTTCACTAAGGGTTTTTTTAGCAAAATAAAACTCTTTCCGTAGGTGCAGTTATGCAAATGTGCCTTATGCCGGTATAGTTTACTTCCTGCCAATGTGACAACATTATATCTGCATAAGACACTTTTATATGGGTATGACACTTTAGGAAAGCATTACTACTTTTAACTATAATCATACAGTTTAAGCAATATAACTTGAGTATAAACAGGGCCTTACTGGTCTCTACAAAACAAGGAACCCCTCCCAAGACACATATGCATTGTCCTTCTTTGTCGTAGTAATTACATGAAGTTCCAAAGACCCATTGGCCTAAAGGTAAAAGTAGACAGAATTATTTTGGATAGATTTTGCAATTGTAGGGATCAATTGCGGAAGAAAATCTGTACGTGTGAAGTATAGGAGTGGTGAGGCCTGCATTCCCCCCCTTTCCAACCCCCTTGCCTTCCCTACTACTGAGGAGCCAGAAGCAAGTCTCTCGAAACATACACCATTGTAGCAAGAATGAATTGTAGATAAGGGTGGGAACATAAGAATCTTGTTTATCTAAATGTACTCATAATGTAAACTAAGTCAAAGGACAAGTAGTACAGCTGAGCCATACTGTAACAATCAATGAGTAACCCCGGAAATTTCCAAACTGCCACAAACAAGGTAGAGAGACAGTATTTAAAGCTGCACCAGAGCACAGTAATTTAGACCTCATCAACAGGCTTTGGGTACCGGCGCCTTGGAAGCTGAGACAGTCTCCTACTTCATCCACAGCCAAAACAGGGTTTCCCAGCTAGCAGAAGGGATGTAAGAACACTGCTTTTCCTAAAATGTTGTTCTTTTAGTTAAGGGGCACAGCTGATAGCTGTCAGAAAATAAACTGTTTGACAGAAACCTGTGAAGAATGTTTTTGTACTTTGAGAACCCAGGACCTGAGGCTTACCCTTGCTGGCAACAGCAATTAAGAATTTTACAAAGATCTTTTCTGGTTTTATTTTCTACATCATTTTAAAAAGTCTGTTTAATTTCTCAAAAAGCTTAATCATTGCTAACATTTCTTCCAACTGAATCATTCCTGCTACGGTAGGTCAACAATTCGTTAATCAAGCCATACTATTAAGAAGCAAAATGTCTGACTTCCTTACTTTCTGTAGTTGGTATGACCTTTATCTTACACTATTCAACAAAATGTTGCAGAACCTATTTCAAGAAATCAGTGGAATAATGTGATTGCTTTATGAAGATTTGTCAAAATCCATCCATATGTTATGATTGAAAATTTGTTCTCACTTAGCCACCACAAAATTGCTGTAGGTTGCTACATTTCGTTGGTGTTTATAAAGATTTACTTCAAGGCTTACATTTTCATAATGTTGCCTCCATTTGTGTGTGCATCACTCTGCACAGACAACATTTTTTGTAGCTCAGTGTGACTACAGAGATACAGTAGGAAATCTAATCTACCAAAAACATAAGCATCTTTCACTAAGCTAAATAAGTAGTGCAGGTTGTTAAAGTACTAAGCAAAACAAGGTAGGTCAAGTAATATCTGGACCAACTTCTGTAGATAAGGAGAGACAAGCTTTTGAGCTTACACAGAGTTTGTCTTCATGTCTGGGATATGTTGGTAGAGTGTCACAGCTAAATACAAGGTGGAAAAGATTGTTTAGCATAAGTAGTTAACACATTTCAAGGGACCATTCAAGGTGAATGAGTGTTAGCTACTTATGATAAACAATCGTTTCCACCTTATATTTAGCTGTGATACTCTATGTTCATTTCCTAGTCCTGAAGAAGAGCTCAGTATAAGCTAGAAAACTTCTCTCTCACCAACAGAAATTGGTCCACTGAATGATATTACCCCATCCACTCTCTCTCTCTCTAATATCCTAGGAACACCACAGCTAAAACAACACTACATAATCACCAAGTCTCATTTTCAAAAGGGATTTTAGCTACTAAGGGCCCCAATTCTCCCCTCCCCCTTTAAAAATGAAACACTGAGCCACTAAGGGCCAGGGCCAGCCTGTCAACCTTTTCAATTTGCCCATTGGCCCATCCCGTCAGGAACAGAGCAGCCCGCACTGTGCACTGGGGGGGGGGGGGCAGTCTTTATGAGCTGTCCCCATCCCCAGCACAATCTCTCAGCTCCCACTGGCAAGTTTCCAGCCAATAGGAGTTGAGAGATTATGTTGGAGGCAGGAGCAGGGCAGCACATGAACCACCTGCGTTGCATGTGGCACAGAGAGCCACGTGCATCAGCCAGCTGCTTTGAGCCTGGGGCTGCAGCAGACAGGGAGGCTATGTAAAGTCCCGCTGGGATGCTAGGTGGCTCCTCGCTAGGTAAGCACCCCTTGACTAGAGCCTGCCCCTGGCACCCCATACCCTCCTGCATCTCAACTCTCTACCCCAGGTCACCACCCTCTCTTGCCTCAAAACACCACCCAAAACTTCTGAACCCCCTTTCCCCAGGTCACAGCTCCTTCCCAGACCCTGCACTGCCCCACAAGACAGAATCCTATCCTGCACTCAGAACCCCCTTTCTAAATCTGCACCCACTCCTGCACCCCAATCCTTTGCCTCAGGTCACCACACAAACCTGCAGCCCCCGCCTCCTGCCTCAGGTCACAACTGTCTCCCAGACCCTTAATCCCTTTACACACCTCCCTCCAAGCCAGAATCCTCTCCTGCATCCATACGCCCTCTCAGACCCTTCACTCCAATCTCATGAATCAGGCCACAACCCCCTCCTTCACTCAAACTCCTTCTTAGACCTCATACCCTCTCCTGCACCCCAAGCCAATACCCAGAACTCCCTTCTGCATCCAACCTCCATCCCAGACCTCATACTTGCTCCAGAGAAAAGTGAGACTCTTCACCACTCACCAAAATCTTGGAGTGGCCCCCTCACAAAAAATTATTGCCCAACCCTGGGCTAGGATAAAATCAGTAAAGACAATTCACTCCCAGCCTTCCTAGTAATTTGGACAACCAAACTCCCTGTTCAGATAACTGTCACAGACAACCAATTTCCTTCAGCCCTGGGAGAGACAGGCCATTTCATTTCTGGCCTGCATTCGTATAGCCCCATGAAGTAGCCATTAGGGGATGCTGCACATGATTGGTGTTTTCACCATGTTAGTGAGAAGATTTAGGCTCAAAGAAATCACTTGGAATCCAACAGCCATTGCCCTCAGGCACCTTATGGACATTTAAAATGAGTAAATGACAGCCCTAAATTGTGTTGGAGCACTTCACATTTCTTAACTTTGGACTGACTGCTGTCATCATGAACCCAGCAAGTGAAACAGGAATTCCTTGCAATGCACTGAGCAGATGAAGTTTATTGTGTGTTTAGAAAAGCTAAACTACAGGAAATGGTTCCATATATTTTTGGAAAATTATTTCCCACCAGATGCCTATTTGCCACAAACCTAACTCTATGCAGTTTAACAGATGTACAGGAACACAAACATTAACCTAATAGAATAAAATAGTTTATTTGAAAGTTATATGCAAAATGAATAAGAACAATAAAAATTAATATTTGCGGTAGCCTATTCCTCCTTTCCTAAGAAATTACAGAGATGTGATTCCGATCCTTTCTAGGATACCTATTTAAGCTGTGCTAGTTAAAACTTAGTGGATGTACGTTTTAAATTTAAATTGTGTCATTTAACGAGTTAAGAGCTGTCATGAATCTTTAAAGTTCTGCCCTATGATCTATGGTCATAAGTGAATGAAGAGTGTTTGGTAATGTCAGATGGGGGCTTTCCTGGAAATTGCTCACATCATGAATTGCCTGCAACAGAGGCTGCTCCTAGAGCCAGTGAACTAAACCGCAGCAAGACAGCAAAACTTAAATATCTATTAGTATTATTATTTTACATAGGGAAAAAATTGCTGAACATGTTTCCAGCATCTGTGTTTTTAGCCAGTCATCTAACCTCACTAAAAACATTCATCTACACACTATGAGCAAAGACAGAGCTCATATTGAGGACGCACATCTCCTAAGAATGTTTCCTTCTATTTGCTCAATTAAACCAATAATATTGCCACAACTCTAAATTAGGTAAGCATAAGAAATGTATGTGAATGTTTTGAAAAATAACAGGCCCATTGAATATAAGCAGTCCATCAGTGGGTTAAGTGTAAACAGGGCCAAGATCCAAAACAAGCAAATAACCTTCAGCAAGAAGTCAAAATATTTAGGGGGCACTCCAACACTATCTACCAGTCATCATTGCAGACCACACTGTGATACATTCTAGCAGTGAGCATCAAGCCCACAGATTCTTGGTTCCAAAATTTATGCACTCCCAGGCCCGGTCACTCTCAGGCTGTGTGGCACTTCTTTCTGATCACAAAAAGAGACATTTTGGGTATCTTATAGATGTCATCAGTCTTTCCCTGAATGGTTACCATTAAAAAAAATAATATTTTGCTGAAAGACGCAGAATACCTGTTTGAAATGAGAGCACTGTGATGCTAATAATAATGTAAAGTTACAAAGTGATGCTCTTTATAGAACTTCTTTACTGGCTAAATCTCTCTCCCATCAACAAATCAGCTTCTGGTCTCATGGTAACATCAATATTTCAAATGGCAAGCACATTTCCTTACTCTCTATGTAGCCTTCCAACTACAGACTGGGACTCCCTGGTCTGAAAACATCTGTGCTCCGGTATGGACCACGTATGTTCCTGGACCACAGAGCCCAGGAATGGGGAAGTCTGGTGGTGGGGCAGGATTGCCATAAGGGGTACCCATGACTCAGCCAGGAGCACAATGTGTGTGGGGTGGGTGCGGGGGGGAAGGACAGGCAGCATGGTGGGGACTTCTGGCCCCAGCAGCCAGAGAACTCTAGCCTGGCCGCAGCTGTGGATCTCTCGCCCCAGCCAGGGAGCTCCGACCCCAGCAGCATCCAAGGAGCTCTGGCCCAGACCACTGAGCTCCGTCCCCGTCCCTCCACCCCAGCTGTGGAGCTCTGTCCTGGCTGCGGAGCCAGGTGGCTGTGGAGCTCTGGCCGTGGCGCTCTGGCCCCGGTAGTAGCAGGGCCGGGGAGAGCCCCAGGGAGCTGAGGCAGCAGTGGGGGCAGGCTGGAGCCCAACGCCGGTGGCAGCATGGCCATGAGGAGAGGGACCTTCCCTGGTCCAGCAAATCCCCTTGTTGGGGACCAGTCAGATCCTGGGGACGCCAGACCAACCAGATCCAACCTGTATAACTGCTTCAGGCAGGCCTGGCAATAGTATATCAAAATCGCAAGTGTCTTTGATTATGTTCTTGATTTGGTATGAAAAACAGCAATACATTTTAATATCCCTGTATCTTCAATCACTATTATACTGCCTACATCACTGCTTGCTATTTAACATCTCATGGTGTCTTCCAGAAGGCAGAGCATTCTTTAGATGGACCCTCTTAAACTTTTTAAAGCCCATGTTTATTACTGAGAAGATTAATATTATCAGAAGCTTTATCCTTCAACAGGATGTAAAAACCAAAACCAAAGCCAAACCCAACAACATGCCATCAATAAATTTACCCTCTCAAAGAAAACACATTCATATAATTAAACATGGAATGTTATTTGGAAGAGGGAAAGTGTGACAGGATGTCTCCATTAACATACCTGCTGAACAGCCATTACAATGTTCTCTGTGATTAAAATGCTACACTTATTTCATTAAGAGCTTTTTTTTAAGGATTCAAAAGAAATTGTTACCCATTTCTCCAAAACCCTATCTGTTTGGAATTCATACAGCTTTAAAAAGAACACACAGTCATAATTATCCTAATGATCCACGCTGAATTAGATACCACCCGAACAGTGTATAATTTAATTTGCGTTAGTGTTTTTGAACATTTGAAAGTGTTAGTTAAAAAGGAATCTCACATTGTTTCACCTTTGCTAATTTTATAAATATATATTTTTACTAACTGGATCCAAAGCAAAGCACAACAAAGTTTACCTAAGCAGGAATTTCTTTTCCACTGTGATATTTAGTTACATGCGGTTTAGAATTAGTGTTTAGAGATCATGATAGAGATGATACGAAATCAAAACAAACCAACAAAATTAGGCCCAGATCCTTCAGTGAACTCTAGATAGTCAGGTTCCTGCATCCGTGTGGAGCCTGGTACAGGAGCAGAGACTTATTTAAAGGGACAGGCTAAGTGATGATTTGGTTTAAAAATGCACTACTCTGCAACACAACTTCAGTTATTTTAAAGCTTTGTAAAGCTGTCAAAAGCCTCTGGAAAATTATGAGTACAATCTTGCTCCTATTGAAGTAAATAAGAATTTTGCCATTTAATTCATTTGGCCCATGATTTCACTGGCAAAAGGGAGCATGAAGGAGAAAGCAAGTGGATTTTGAAGACTCAGTGACTTGTGCCCCTCAATGCTGAAAGGCTGAGACTCCGAAAAGCTTTACTTTTAAAAAGTTATGAAGAAGCTAACGGTTTCAGGTCAGTGGTGTTGTAACAAAACTTCTTTGGAGTATGAACAGTAAAGTAAGAATAATATATCATCCAATTTCATTACGTTTTACTCATTAAATATAATATTTATAGGGCATAGAGCAGAAAATAAAAATCTCACGTAAAAATTAAGCGGAGTTGTTATAACCACTGCAAAAAGAAGCAGCGAGCTAACCTTTACACCTAGTTACATGGGATGCACAACGTTGACAGTTCAGACTCACAGCATCTCTCTCCAGAAATGTACGTGGGTCATTCTGAAGAAATCGACATATGCAGGTCTCCCAAAATCAGGACGTCTATTTTTCCGATCCTCTTGAATAGAAAAGTTCTCAATTTCCCTTCTTATACTTTGATGTGGTAAATAAGGCTTCACGCAATATAATAAGCTAATTTGATGTCAAGTCAATATACAGTTAAACAATTTTTTTCTTGTTTTAACTATCAGAAGGCTAACTTTGAAACATGTGACCCCCTGCCTGGTGTTATACATTAGAAATTTGTCTCTTTTCCACTTGTGGAGTTTACAGCACTAATGATTGGCATATAATAAATATCTCCACTTCCACAAAAGCATATGGATTTCAGTGAAGGTGACCTTCAGGTAGTCTGCATAGCCTCACTGATGGAACATCTTGAAAAAGAATGTCTCATTACCATACAAGTAAGGCTAACCACTGCACAAGTAAGCTGTTACAAAATACGATTCTGGGGATCTGATGTAACTGTAAGTATGCTAAATCTCATGAAACTAAGTGTAAAGACTAGCTGGCTATTGTTTTTTGTAGTGATTACACTAGCCGTTTATATTTTGCTTAATTTTTTTCCTGGAATTTTTACCATATAAATATTTCAGTTCAGACCACTGAAAATATTCATTTAGTAGCCAGTCTCAGCTTTAAAAGATGTGATTCATTATTTTGACTCTTAGGCAACACAGAGCCTCATGGTTCTTTCAGTGGAATCGCATAGCTTAATGTATTAACAGGAAACAGCATTCTAATATTTCCCCATGGTTAGTCCCCTATTGCACAAGGAAGATTGTCTTTACATTCACTCCAAGGCTTAAGTTGGTGTAACTGCAACCTGTTTCACGAGGCTTACAGGAGTGGCTTCCCTTGCCAACCGCGCCACATCTAGACTGCCACGCTGTGCCGGATCAGCTGATTGTCGGCACAGTGTGGCAGCCATTTTTATTTGACTATGTCGAGTAAACTACTTACATGGCTCTGTCGATGGAGCCATGTAGTCTAGACACACCCGAGGGTTCCTCCCATTGACACAGCTACAATCTTTTGGGTGAGTGGATTACCTGCCCAGAAAAGAGAAGCCCTCCTCTTGGTGTAGATAGCATCACCACTGAAGTGCTACAGTGCTGCAGCCTTTTACGTATAAGCAAACCCAGCATATCAGATATTAATGAACAAATGGAAGTTTTGAACAAGTGAAGGATGCAGGTGCTGGAATATGAATTAGCATTTTGTTTTCCATCCATGTCAATTAAAAAACATGGAGAATAGCACAGATGAGTCACTGCACATTCATAAACTTACCACTTCAGAGACGCAAAAGGGTAAAAACTGACAAGCAACTGAATCTAGATGGCTCCTTATCTGTACACTGACAGTTATAACTTACTCACATTATCCGGTCAGCTGTAATTTGCACTTACAATATATACTGGCTCCATACATACCTGATTCAAGCCATTGTTAAAAACCACATGGGCTAGTTAGCTAAAATTCCAATTTTGGATAAAATATCTGCCTCTCCCTTATAAAGATATCTACCTTAATTAGCCACTGGAACAACTGACCCAGGGTTGTGGTGGCTTCTCCATTACTGACAATTTTAAAATCAATATTGATGTTTTCTAAAAGATCTGCTCTAGGAATTATTTTGGGGAAGCTCTATGGCAGGGATCTCAAACTCCCAGACTACAGGCTAGTCATGGCCAGAGCAATTGGACATACCTGCTCGGGACTCCGCACACTGCCAGTCGCCTTCCTCAGCGAGCCCCAAAGCCAGGTGCTTGGGAGACTGGGTGAAATGGGGGGCAGAAGGCAGGGCACTGACAGGATGAGGTAGGGTTTGGGGCCAGTAATGGATGTCCTCCCCTGGCCCATCGGGAGTCCTAGGCAGCAAGGCGCTATCTCTCCCGCCAGGACTGGCATGCAGGACAGAAGGTTGAAACCCCTCATCGATGGCCTGTGTTTTACTGAAGGCCAAACTAGATTTTTTGTAGTCTTTTTTGGCTTTGGAACCTATGAATCAAAACCTTTGGACAAACAGGTGAATATGGACGGGATGATATATTCTTTTTAGGCATGACAGAGTACTAACAATCATGAGTTACATGATTAAATGAAGTGCTGCCAAGTTCCTCCTCAAATGCCTAATATTTTTTCCATTTTTCCAAGCTCTGCTATGTAGATTAAAGACTGATTTAGGGCTCAGCACTGAGAAACTGCACACTAAAGAACTGTATACCATAGTCAATAAATTTAAGTCACAAAGTGCCCGCTCATTGCTCAGGATTTACTGCAACGTACCAGTATTTTAGTTTATCTTTCTTACACGTGTTTATTTTTTTAAAGCTTCGGAAGCTAGAACTATGACCAATTTACGATTATTCCTCTGACTTGCATTGCTCGATAATGACATTTCATTTGAACGCTACTCTCCTAACACCTTGCTTTAATCCACCCAAGTAACTACTGGAGACATTTTTGAGATGATTGATTTTTCACATCTGAAAGACATTTGTTATGGTATGTTAACAGTAATAAAACAAAGAGACCTTCAGGAGTACAGAATACAACTGAGTGCCAAGATAAATGTTACATTTCAGCAGCATTCACGTATAATAAATGAAAAATATGAGTATAAACATTCTGCTTTTTATGAAGAGACCCCTTTATCTTTCTCCACAGTATACCATAATACACACATATCTTTATTTTCCATCACAGATTTGAATATTATATTCTCGGCACTAATAGGAACAAATTTTAGTTATTTGTCTTATCAATATTAGTTACAGTCAGAGGGTCAAATACGAAAATTTATCTGTGTATATCAGAGAGACCTCAAGAAAGCAAATTAATATTTGAAGAACTCAGCGGGGAATACATGACAAATTAAGTCTCCAAAGTAATTATGACAGCCCAAAGGGAAAATGTATTTCATTTTTAAATTAATGCTAATATTTTACACAACTTTTAGAATACTTGCTTAAAGGGCAATATTGTCATGCACTATAACATATAATGTATCTAGGATTGAAGCACCCCCTCCTCATGAAGACTGGTGGTTGGATTCCGAGCAGAGGCTAACACTTCAAAAATCGTTACCTAAAGAAGGGGGAAAGCACTTTATTATTCGTAACAGTCAGGTGACTTTCTGTGGATTTTCAAAAACTTCAGCGTATGGCTGTTTACATCTTCTCTGATGATAACTATAATAGTACTGGGGGCCTGAATGTGGCTTTTAAATCTAATACTGTTTCTGTGTGGATTACTGCAAGTAAAGAATACAAGTGGGTGAAAAGGTTCCACATAGGATGAGCCAACACATGGGAATAGCATTCAAAAGTTCCCCCGGTACTAACCATAGCCTGGTAAATGGTACAGAAAGGGATGAAACAATGAGTGGAACCTTTGGGGAAATGTGACATTAGGAACTGCCCAAGAACATAGGTCAAGGGACACACAGATGGCTCATAATGAACTGTAACCAGCTTAACTAGTTCAAGTGTATCCCAATTCTTTAACGCCATGAAATGTATCTGATAAATGCCATGCAAAGTGCCAATAAAATGTTCATGACTCACTGTTTAATATCATTGTATAACATAAGTGCAAGTAACAGATATGAAGTTATGGACATAATTCTCTTGTACCCATTTCTGACTTTAAACCTTGTGCTCACTTAAAATCTTTCTGGAATGAAACAAACTTATTTTATTTTTAAATCTAAACCAATGCAGTGCTGAACTGTCTGGTAACTCCAGATCAAGTAACAAACTGCTATGGATTCAGAATTGGTTAAAAGACAGGAAACAAAGGATAGGAATAAATGGTAAATATTTAGAATGGAAAGGTATAACTAGTGGTGTTCCCCAAGGGTCAGTCCTAGGACCAATCCTATTCAACTTATTCATAAACGATCTAGAGAAAAGGGTAAGCAGTGAGGTGGCAAAGTTTGCGGATGATACTAAACTGTTCAAGATAGTCAAGACCAAAGCAGACTGTGAAAAACTTCAAAAAGATCTCACCAAACTGAGTGATTGGGCAACAAAATGGCAACTGAAATTTAATGTGGATGAGTGTAAAGTAATACACATTGGAAAAAATAACCCCAACTATACATACAATATGATGGGGGCTAATTTAGCTACAACTAACCAGGAAAGAGATCTTGGCGTTATTGTGGATAGTTCTCTGAAAATGTCCACGCAGTGCGTAGCGGCAGTCAAAAAAGCAAATCAGATGCTAGGAATTATTCCAAAAGTGATAAAAAATAAGACGAAGAATATCTTACTGCCTCTATATAAAACTGCAGTACGCCCACATCTTGAATACTGCATACACATGTGGTCTCCTCACCTCAAAAAGGATATTTTGGCATTAGAAAAGGTTCAGAAAAGAGCAACTAAAATGATTAGTGGTTTGGAACGGGTCCCATATGAGGAGAGGCTAAAGAGACTGGAGTTTAGAAAGGAGGAGACTGAGGGGGATGTGATAGAGGTACTGTATATAAAATCATGAGTGGTGTGGAGAGGGTGAACAAAGAAAAGTTATTTACTTGTTCCCATAATATAAGAACTAGAGGACACCAAATTAAATGAATGGGTAGAAGGTTTAAAACTAATAAAAGAAACTTCTTCTTCACACAGCGCACAGTCAACCTGTGGAACTCCTTGCCAGAGGAGGCGGTGAAGGCTAGAACTATAACAGAGTTTAAAAAAGAGCTAGATGAATTAATGGAGGTTCGGTCCATAAAAGGCTATTAGCCAGAGGGTAAGGAATGGTGCCCCGACCTCTGTTTGTCAAAGGCTGGAGAAGGATGGCAGGAGACAAATTGCTTGATCGTTGTCTTCAGTCCACCCCCTCTGGGGCACCTGGCACCGGCCACTATCGGCAGACAGGATACTGGGCTGGATGGACCTTTGGTCTGACCCAGTATGGCCGTTCTTATGTTCTTATGTTGATTCTTTAAAAGAGCCACAAAACTTAAGATTCCTTTGATGATTGCAGGACAAGACTGGGCATTTCAGAAAAAAATGGTTTGGGGAAAAGTCAAAGCTGGGGAGAGTGTGGTATCACCCAGTTGTTACCGAGGCCAGTGGAGACCAATTATATTACAGGTAGGTACCTGAAAGCCAAGTGTTGGATCAGAGCTGCCCAACTGATTGTGGGCACCCCAGGCATATAGCTACAGTAGCAAAGCTTTAAGAGACTTAAGGGTTACAGGATAAGAGCACTAATATCTCTTCTTGCTATTCCCTCCAGTGTAGCAATATCAAGATATTGGCTACCCCCTACCAAGCCACAGCATCAGTGGCAAAGAATTCCCGCTCCCCCTTGCACACGAGTGTAAAAATGGCCAGGATCTGGCCATTAACATTTAACACAGAAAAGCTTTACACCTTCAAAAGACATAAACAAGCTAATCAATCCTCCCACTTCCCTAAGTAGGAAGGTCAAACATTATTCTCTCCATCATTATTATTTCCAAGATTTACAGTATAGACACATGCAACGTACAGTGATCTTTTGTTGCAAACTGATCCAGTAAACGTTGGTCATGTGTATTCATATCCAACTCCAGATTGTTTTCTACTTTGTCTAGGGGTCTGTGCTGCCTTTAAACTAGACTCACAAATCTGACTGGTTAGCAAATGTTTTCAATTACTTTTACAGGCTTACACATTTCTCCTGCCCCATTTTTTCTTCAATACAGATCTAAAAACCTTATTTCTATATATCAAGGAAGAAAGACTAAGGAAAAGTCTCTGCAAATCCCACTGGTAAAATGCTAAAAGCAAAGTGCAGGTTAAGTACCTTAGTTAATAAGAATGTGCAAATCAATAATGGGTTGTAGGTGGCTTTCATACACTCAGCTTTTAAAAGACTCTGAAGCCAAGGTTTCAGCACTGATTTGTAAATGATAGTGAACTGCACTTTTGGAAATCTTAAAAGCAACAGTTTTGGAAGTGAGGGCAAATTTCGGCATCTGACTGCGGTATTTATGAAATAAGGAAGTATGAAGATGGCTACAAACAATTGGATGTGACAGGTGACAATATACACTCTGCAGCACTCCACAAAGGAGAGCATATTGGATAGATGACTTTAACTTCCCTTTGAATTAGCTCAGAAAAGTGAGAACAGAGCCTCTCAAAAGCAGCTCCACCCAGCCTTTGCTAGTGTTCGCTAATGAGCCAACAAAAATCCCAAGTCAACTGGAGAGGAGATTACTGACCTGCAACTGAAGGTTCTTCAAGATATGTGGTCCCTCTTTGGATTCCAAACATGGGTGCACATGTGCATCATACGCTGGAACCAGAAACATATTGCAGCTAAGTCTGTTGACCTGCATGAGTGTTGTGCGTCATGCTTGTGTCTGCAGCAGAGACTGTGTGAGGCTGTGCAGATCAATATCACTCCAGTAACTTTATTACCACAACACAGTATAGTCCATAGAAGATGGAATGGAAGGTGGTATTAGAATTCAAATATGGGCCACACATCTCAAAAGAATCTCCAGTTTGGCTATCATGGGTGCCAAATCATTAATGCATGTGCTTCTAAGACAGCCTCCAAGAAGATCACCTTCATTCAGAGGTGTGAGAGAAAGCACATTGTGAGGAGTTCAAGGGTGGCTTGGTGAGGGCAGAGAGATGGGAAGGGATGGGAATGTTTGAACTCCTGAGAAAAGGCTACGAGCAGACCATTGGAAGAAATGAATAGTAGATGGGTAAGTGAAACAAGAGAAACTGTCAACCAGAGGGTGGAAGGCACTGGGTGCTACTAGGCAGGGCAGGCCTTAGGCCGATTTCCCTGAATCGGCCCCGTGCCTAAAGGGGCCCCGCGCTCTGAAGCCGGAAGTGTGCCTGGCACGCTACGGGAGGGGGCTTCATCCCCGGAGGAAGAGTGCAGTGGCTGCCTGTGCCGCAGGAGGGGAGAGTTGAACACAGGGTTTCCCTGTGCCATGAGGGGGGTGGTTTAGCTTACCTCTGGGGGTTTGATGGGGGAGGTTGTTGGTTTTTTTTTTTTTTTTTGCTCAACCAAAATTCCTGGGGCCCCTGTTGAAACTTTTGTGGCTGCTGTGGGGCCCCATCAAAATTGTTCGAATTGGGCCCCCACTTCCTAAAACCAGCCCTGCTACTAGGTGGACTTACATGTGGTTGTTGGACAGGCCCCCAATCAGGACTGGCTTTAGGAAGTGTGGGGCCCAATTCGAACCAAGTTTTGGTTGAGAAAAATAAAACAAACCCAAAACACACCACAACCCAGCACAAAAACAAACTCTTGCAAGAAACAAGAGTTCGAATTAGGAGCTTTAATTCGAACTACCTAGCCCGTGTAGCTGCGGGCAGGTAGTACAAACTACAGGGCATTTAAAAATGGCGGCGCCCGGAAACATGCAAATGAAGCCCAGGATATTTAAATCCTGGGCTTCATTTGCAAATTCGAATGCCTACATTAGCCACCCTAGTTCGAACTAGGGTGGCAGTGTAGACATACCCTTACAGCCCCTTTCAATCCCCAGCTACAGGGCACAGTCCCGCCTTCCAGCCAAACCCACGGACCGACTCCCCTCCCGCGGCACACAGAAGCCGCCATGCTCCTCCTCCGGAGCCGACTCCCCTTCCTGCAGAGCGCCCGGCACACTTCCGGGTTTAGGGTGCGGGGCCCTCTGGCTTTAGGGCACGGAGCCCTTTTAGGCGCGGGGCCCAATTTGGGGGAATTGGGCGAATCGGCCTAAAGCCGGCCCTGCCGACAGTTTGCCTTGGAGAAGGTAGTTGAGGAAAGGTGGAGTAGATAGAGAGACCAGCAGCTAATGGTAGCAGTGGGCCAGATGGTATGTGTTTTCATTTTGCTTAATGGCAGGCCCATGCTGGCATTTGAAGTAGGGCAGATGAGATGCAGGGACAGTGCTCAGAATTATGGCTCAAGACCAGGGTGTAGTGTATATCTACACTACAAAGTTAATTCGAACTAACAGCCGTTAGTCCGAATTAACTTTAATAGAGGCTATACATGCAAACCGCTAGTTCGAATTTAATTCCAACTAGCAGAGCGCTTAATTCAAACTAGGTAAACCTCATTCTACGAGGACTAACGCCTAGTTCGAATTAAGTAATTCGAATTAAGGGCTGTGTAGCCACTTAATTTGAACTATTTGGAGGCTAGCCCTTCCCAGGTTGCCCTGGTGGCCACTCTGGGCCAAACCAGGGAAACTTTTCTGCCCCCCTCCCTGCCCCGGAGCCCTTAAAGGGGCACATTCTGGCTACAGTGCCCATGCCAGTTGCAAGCCTGCCAGCACCCAGCCAGCAGACCCTGCACCTGGCATGGCATAAGCCAGCCTCCCGCTGCTACCCAGCCCTCCGCCTCTTCCCAGGACCAGGCTGGCAGCTCCCAGGAGCCTGCCCGGGGCCATAAGAGGCGAGTGCCTGCCTGATCTAGTGCAGAGATCGTGGACCTCCTCGAGGTTTGGGGGGAGGCCTCCAGCGTCCACAATCTCCGCACTAGGCACAGGAATGCGGCCATCTAGGGCAAGATAGCTGCCAGCCTGGCCTCCAAAGGCCACATGCGAACCCAGGAGCAGGTTTGCATGAAAATCAAGTTGGTCCAGTGAGATCCCCGACCCTGAGCCCTGAGCTTAGAACATAAGAACATAAGAATGGCCGTACTGGGTTAGACCAAAGGTCCATCTAGCCCAGTAGCCTATCTGCCAACAGTAGCCAGGACCAGGACTAAGTTTATTTAGTGAAAAATGTGATTTCAGTCAACCCAAAATTATTTGTGAATTTGACATGAAATCACCAACAAGTTTCAGACTTTTGTTTTTGTTTTTTTACGAGTTAACTGCTATTCACAAACTGGGAAGAGAAGACGATAGGCACTTTATAACTTCCAAAACCCAGTGGTTACAGCATTCACTTGGGATCACAGAATCATAAAAAAATGTAGATTGAAAGAGACCTTGAGAGGTGATGTTATCCCACAGAATAATGCAGTACTAAGTAAACCTAGACAATCCCTGACAGGTGTTTGTCTAAGCTGTACTTAAACCTTCAATGATGGGGACAACCCACTCCAATGTTTGACTATCCCATTATTTCTTATCCTACTTTCAGTAGCTACGGAGAACAGTTGATCCCAGTCTTCTTTTTTACAGTCCTTAACATATCTGAAGACTTGTATGCCCTCCCAAAGTCTTCTTTCTACTAAACACACTCCATTCTTTTAGCCTCTCTCCAAAGGGCATATTTTCAAAAACGCTTACCTTTTTCTGTTGCTCTCCTCTAGAGTCTTAGAAGCATAGAGCTGGAAGAGACCTCAGGAGATCATCAAGTCCAGCCCCGTGTCCAAGGCAGGACCAATCCCAACTAAATCAACCCAGCCAGGGCTTTGTCAAGCCAAGACTTAAAAACCTCTACAGATGGAGATTCCATCACCTCCCTAGATAACCCATTCCAGTGCTTCACCACCCTTCCAGTGAAACAGTTTTTCCTAATATCCAACTTAGACCTCTCCCACTGTAACTTGAGACCATTGCTCCTTGTTCTGCCATCCGTCACTACTGTGAACAGCCTTTCTCCGTCCTCTTTGTAATCTCCCTTCAAGAAGTTGAAGGCTGCTATCAAATCCCCCCTCACTCTTCTGTTCTGCAGACTAAATAACCCCAAATCCCTTAATTTGTGCACGTCTTATCTAAAGTATGGTTCCCAGAACTGGACACTGCTGAGACCTCACCAATGCTGAATAAAGCAAACAATTACCTCTCATGTCTTACGACACTTCTGTTAATACACCACAGAATTTTTTTAGCCTTTTCTGCAACTTCATCACATAGTTGGCTCATAGTGAATGTGTGATCTTCTACAACAGCTGGATGCTTTTCTAAACAACTACTGCCTGGCCAGCTATTCCTCCATTTTATATTTGTAAATTTGATTTTTCCTTCCTTAATGCAGCATTTTGCACTTCTCTATAATGAAATTCATCTTGATCATTTCAGACCAATTCTCCTATCTCTCAAATTAATTTTCCATTCTGATTCCATCCACCCAAGTTCATGGAACCCCCTCACAGCATGGTGCTATCTACAAATTTTCTATGCTGATGAGACCCAGGAGTTGGGATTTGCACTTATGCATCTCACATTGCAGGAGAGCGCCCTAGCAATCAGGTTAAGGGATCATTCACCCCACCCATTCTCACCCAATTATGATTCAACAAAGTGAAACAGCCTCAACAGGAGAGATTGCTTCAGATGACCTTCTAGTGCTACAAGTTAGGACACTATGGCTACGTCTAGACTGGCATGATTTTGCGGAAATACTTTTAACGGAAAAGTTTTTCCGTTAAAAGTATTTCCGCAAAAGAGCATCTAGATTGCCAAGGATGCTTTTGCGCAAAAGCATCTGTGGCCAGTCTGGATGCGATTTTGCGCAAGAAAGCGCTTTTTTGCGCAAAACAATTCTTCCCTGTCTACACTGGCCCTCTTACGCAAGAGGGCTTTTCCCCGAGCGGGAGCGTGAAAGTATTTGCACAAGAAGCACTGATTTTGTACATTACAAAGTCAGTGCTCTTGCGCAAATTCAAGTGGTCAGTGTAGACAGCTGGCAAGTTTGTCGCTTTTGCGCAAAATCTTGCCAGTCTAGACGCACCCTATAAGTTACAAGTTCTGCGAGCTATGATGGCTGAATTTGTAACTTCATTGAAAACCTCAGTTGTGCTTATGGGAGGGATGGTGGGAGGAAAGGGGGTTACAAGCTTATATCCAGTGTGATCACATTATCAGATGAGGCAGTGGGAAAGTTTAGGAGGTTTCCCAGCATAACCTGTTTGTGGCCAAAGTGCCTCATTTCATCGTTCACTAAAGTTATGCACTCCACTAGCATAGCCATGGATTTCAAAGTGGTTATAATCTCCAGTAGTGGTACATTTATGGATTTGCAGCTTTCTGACCAAACCCGGAGTATAAAAATATTCTAAAGAAATATGATTCAGAATGTAATGCTCCCCAAGAAAAATATGCACATTTGCTATATAATAACCAGGAGTTCTGGAAATTTAGAAAAGCATCCCTAGTTAGGACAGCACATAAGCACAAGTATAACTTTCAGGGCATGCTTAAGTGTTCTAAATATCGCAAGTAGACCTGTGGCACCTTGGAAAGTAACAAAAAAAATATACAGAATCATGAGCTTTTGTGGGCAAAATCCACTTCATGAGATGAATTGCCCACAAAAGCTCATGGTTCTATGTTTGTTTTTGGTTAGTCTCTAAGGTGCCATAGGACTACTCATTGGTTTTAAAGATACAGAATAACATGGTTACTTCTCTGAGACTTCTAAATATGGACAGACTTAAGTAAAACTTCCAGCAATTTCCTGAATCAGGGCCATAATCAGCATCTCTATCAACTCTAAAGCTTTATATTAAGAAATGACTAAATAAGTGGCGCAGTCATGCAAACAAACAATTCACAGGGCTTTCTACCTCTAACTCCACTTCCCCATATTTATAATTTACTGTTAAAAATTCAGAGCTACAGCCTAGCATATTGTAAATTATCTCAGTGTGGAAATAATTTCCTTAACAAGTATCTAGCCAACTATTCACAGTCTTTGTGGTTTATTAAATTGTCTTTAGGACCCAGACTGTACGTATAAACCCGCTTAATTCATAGATAATCACCATTTCCTTACATCATTACATAAGAGAGAAATTTGTGTACAAGGCTGAAATAATCAAATATGTCAAGTAGGTAATAGTACTAAGTAATATTACTGGAAATAACTATTTATAACCCCAGGAAAGGTTGTGGTATTGCAGTCGTGTGGCCTAATTTCATTCAAGCATCTAGGAAAAGAAATAGCATTCAATGGCATTTTCCCAAGAAATAACAAACCACTTTTGGATTCCTCCTTATTATTGATGAAATGCTGCTTTATAGCAAGTGGGAATCTCTTCTCCCACAGAGGTATTTGCCTGGGCATCGTCAGGATTATTACTAAGAGTTTAGTAATAACAGAAGCTCATATACTGTTTTAATTTTCATAGTTGCTTTAAAAATACATTGGATGAGAGGCAAAGAACCGTCTCTGTGATTGAGGTACTGGACAGGCACTCAGGAACCTGTTCAATTCCCAGCTCTGCCAAATACATGGTATGAACTTGGAAGAGTCACTTTGTTTCTCTGTGCCTCACTGCCTTTACTATAGAATGGAGAAAATAAGACTTCCCTGATGCAAGAATACATTTTCTAATGTTTCCAACATACTCTGATGCTATGCTGTTGGGGTCATAGAACGAGTCAAACAAGTCAAAGTCCCTGACAGAGGATACTACTTCCACAAATGGCTCAATCAGCCAACTGTACATTGTCTTCTAACTGATTAGGTGGCAGAAAAAAATATTGCTGTCACATGAAACTTGTGACAGTCTCTGACTTTCCTAAACAAAACAGGCAGCTATGATGAACACAGAGCTATCCTGAAACGTATGTATTTCACATTATGAATGTTATCTGAATGTTTAAGACAGCCTCTGAGAGCACAGAGACCATTGAAAGGGAGCTTTCAAGACCATTAAACTGAGACGATCCAGACAATATGAGCCTGCAGAATATTCATAGCCCCTTATACTAATCAGTCTAGAGGGGTAGCCGTGTTAGTCTGCAACTTAAAAAAAACCTTAAAAAATAAGAAATGGCCCTGAGAGCACCTTAGAGAGTAACTATATATATATAAATAACATGAGCTTTTGTGGGATTAACCCACTTCTGGTGCCTCTTGCTCCACTCATCTGAAGAAGTGGTTTGTGCCCACGAAAGCTCATGATACTAGTGGATTCTAGATGCCACAGAAAATCCCCACTGTGAGCCAGGAATGTATAGATACTAACACTGATTAATATAAAAACTTAAAAAATGAATAGTTGTGTAACACCTTAGAGACTAACAAATATATATTGTTAGTCTCTAAGGTGTTTCACGACTATTCATTTTTCAAGTTTTTATACTAATCAGTGTTATGTATCTATATATTCCTGGCCCACAGTGGGGATTTTCTGTGGCATTTAGCATCCACTAGGGTGTGACTAATGCAAAATCCCAAAGCTGGTTATGCAGACATACAGCCTTTGAAGTCATATCCCTGGAGAATGGGGCAGAGACTAGTTTTACCTGGAGAAAAAGCAACAGCTTGTGGTATAAACAAAGACTCTTGAATAACACAGGGGGCTTGGTTTTGGTACAACAAATGGACTTGAAAGTTTGCCTAAAGGTGAACCAAATCTTGCAAAAGAATTAAAAGGAATCCAGTCAGCCAGTGTTCCCATAAGACTGAGGGACAACTTCTGGTGCATGTATTATGTGTTTAGACCTTTTGATATGTTTTTCCATATGCTTTTGTGTAGGGCCAGAATGGGGAGGGAGAAGGGAAGTGTGTCAACTGCAACCATTTCAGTATTTGCCTTGGCCTTTCTATAGCCACTTCTCTCAGTCCAAAGGTCAAATTTTATGCAGAAGTAAGGGTAACATGGCATACTATTGCCCCCTTCTCCGCTTCTGCTGGTGGCAACTATAGGGGCTGATACATACAACCAGCGTGAACTCTCATACAGTATCTAGAAAGTACCTGAGGATTATTTCCAAAATTATTTTTCCACATATCCCCATCACTGTGGTACACTGAATTTATCTGTTCAATGTGCTGTTCCTTGCAGTTCTGACAATGACTTTTTCATAACGTTAAAGTTGGACTTGATTGAAAAAATGGAAGAAAAACCCCTTAAAACACAGTCAGTTTGGTCCCCAAATGTTTTTGAGAGAGAATGTAATATGACACTTTCCCCACAAGCTGACTTCATTCCAGACACTGGCAATGTGAGACTGACTGTTCCTGACCCACTCTGCTGCACATTTATCATTCTTCTACAAAGAGCTCAGTATTTTAAAATAGAAATGCAATGGCAAAGCACTGAAGTGATACATGATAAAATGCATTTGATTAAGACTTAATAAAGTAGTCTGTATATTACCAGTGAATAATTCACAGTAAGATAAAGTTGGACATAAAGCAAATAGTGTGCCAAAGCTAATTTCAATGTGCATTCTTCAGCCATATTACTTATGTTATTACTAATTTTTAAAAAAATGCATATTGGGTTTCAGTAGCTTTTTCATTATTTCAGCAGAGAATACAGTAAGTCCTTTGAAAAAAAAAACCTACCTAATTTAGCCATATAAATGATATAAAAGCAATGCAATAGTGATAGGAAACTGGTTAGCTTATTTTAAAAGGCATGGTTTGACTTTAAAAGCAACAGTGCATCAAAAATCCTCTCTCCAACTCAGGTTTTTGCATCTATTTTCTGTGAATCATCCAAAACAATCTAAGCCATTACTGTTTTAATGCTTTCATAGGTCTATTTCTCACACACAGCTCTGACATTCCCAAGGTGGTTATGTTTGGAGCTCCACACGATGCTCTTTTAGCCTTGTGAGTCTGAATAGCATACAGGTACTGGCCAGACTAGTGAACTCTGAGGCAATTCTCATAATACCACCTTTGGAGAGTTGGGAACGCATAAATCCAACTCACTTTGGCTTGTACACAGTTTATGTCTAACCTTCCCTAGAACTCCAACCATATGGGTACTCTGAGCTTACACTACCTCTTTGGGATACACAGACAGTGAAAGCAAACAGACAGGCAAGGTACAGGATTCTAACACACCATTACCTCAAGAGATACATACATCTAAACAAAAAAAGAAACACGTCTATGTGCATTTCTATCCTTAGCACTGTGGAGCATTCTTCAGAAATAAACTAGAATCCTCTAAGAACCCAGGACTCTTTCTCTCCATCTCTCTTCCCTCTCTCTCTAAAAATGGCTGTCGGAAACCCTCTCTTTTATACCTACAGCATTCTGTCAGGTGATTTCCTGCTCAGCCTCATCAGGTAAGCAAATCCCCTAGTAGGTGATCTGTTGCTTAGTTACCAACTCATCTGACTGGACTGGTTCTTCTGGGCAGTAGCTGATTTTGCCCAAAAGTCCCTCTCTTTGAATAGAGGACCTTTAAGGTTTAAAGAAACTCTGTTATGCCATTACTCCTTGAAATTCCAGTCCAACAGGTAGGTAAAGGGGCAAGAGAGTAGGCAAATAACCACTACATTCCAAATTAAGCCCACAGCATAACACAGATGCACAAAACTCCACCAGTGTCAAACAAAATTCAGAAGCTACATATCGAAAGATTCCCCAAATTATCACAATCTAATACATTTACTTGCAATTAATTTTCAGAACATTCAGCAAGTTGCCTTGCCAAATTCACAAACCCTAAATAAACTGCCCCTTCAAATAATCTCACATGTTGGATGCTAAATTACAGACATGTCTATATAAATTCCATGTCTCTCCTTGATGGATAAGATCCTGGCCTTAACTGACTCTGAAAACTAAAGCCAGAAATTTTTTTTGCAAATAATTAGTATTAAACTACAAAATGTGAAGTTGTTTGCAGAGACAAATACTCGCATACAATGCAAACAGTACATAGCATAAGGACAGCTTATATTAAGGCTTGAATTTTCAAAATCACTAAGTGAGTCAGAGCAAAGATCTCAAACTCCCGACCCACAGACCATCCCCAGCCAGAGCAATTGTGTAATCTATCCTGAGACTCCCAGTGAGCTAGGTGGGGGAAGTCATGTCTGTTACCAGCCCTAAAGCCTTGCCCCTTCCTGTTATCACCATGCCCTCTCCCTCACATGGCATCCTGTTCCCAAAAGATAGAGCTTTGGGGATCACTGGGTGGGGTGGGGAGATGGCACCATGCTGCGGCAGCCTTCGCACTCCCTAGGTACTCCCCACAGCAGGAGCCACAGGGGAAGTGGAGCACATTGGGTGAGTAATGATTAGCATCCTCCTCATCCCCAGGGTGGACTTTGAGTTAGAGTATGTCTACACTGCAATAAAAAATCCTTTGTCAGTGAGTCTCAGAGATCAGGTCAAATGACTCAGGATCATGGGGCTCATGAAACTAAAAATAAGTGTAAACATTTGAGCTCAGACTGGAGCCAGGAATCAAACTTGGCAAGGACACTGGGACTATGTCTAGACTACATGCCTCTGTCGGCGGAGGCATGTAAAATAGGCTACCCAACATAGTCAATGAAGCGGGGATTTAAATATCCACCGCTTCATTAAAATAAAAATGGCCACCACGCTGTGCCAGCTCAGCTGATTGTCGGCACAGCACGGCAGTCAAGACGTGGATTGGTCGACAAGGGAAGCCTTTGTCGACCAATCCCTTATGCCTTGTGAAACGAGGTTTACAGGATCGGTCGACAAAGGCTTCCCTTGTCGACCAATCCGCATCTTGACTGCCGTGTTTTGCCAACAATCAGCTGAGCTGGCACAGCACAGCGGCCATTTTTATTTTAATGAAGCAGGGGATATTTAAATCCCCGCTTCATTGACTATGTCGGGTAGCCTATTTTACATGCCTCTGCCAACAGAGGCATGTAGTCTAGACATACTCTAGAGCGTATCCCAACCCCCAATATCTACTGTGCTACTTTTAGCCCCATGAGTCCTAGTCAGTTGACCCAGGGCTTGGAGACTTGCTGCCAAGGGTCTTTTTTTGGCCATGTTGACATACCCTGAAACCTTTGAGGTAGAACTTTAGATGCCTAGGTCCAGTAAGCTCTTTAAAAATGCTGGCCTCAATTTTCCCTAGAACCAGACAGAAACCTTACACAGAAGCAAGAAAATATTTGATTAACTCTGCCTCTCGTAAGGACAAAGACAACTCTTCTTGTCAGAGGCAACTTTCCTGCTGGCAAAGCAACTATAAAAGCAACCTTAGAAGGTAGTGCTGCACAATAGCGAGAATGGGAAACACAGGCCACTTCTTCTACCCTCCAATCATAAGGTGCCCCCACAGCCTCAAGCCACGTGGTTTGGGGAACAAAAATATGCAAACGATGAGCCAGCCACCTGGGTTAAAGAAACTCCCAAACTGGCAGGTTCTGCACCAGGAGCCAATGTACACTGCTGATTGCTTGCTGCACTTTTCACTCTAGAGCAGTAGTGGGCAACTTTTGGTCTACGGGGCACATGTGGCCCATAGGGTTCTCTTTGTGGGCCATGAGGCATTTCATGTACTGCTGCCCACATTCAGGGTTGCCACATTCTGCTGGTTTCCGTCTTCACAGTTATTGTCCCCCTTACCGTATTCCTAAAGTGACATGTACATGACGTCAGGGCACGTGAAGTGAGGTGTGTGCTGACTGCACACAACACTGAGTCTAGGAGCCATGCACTCCCTCTGCATCCAGTCAAAGTACTGCTGCGATTCAGTAGGCACACCCTGTAAATTCTAAGTACAAAAGTACAGTTGGCAAAGCCACCCTATCCCAGGAGACCATCTTAGTTGCAACAATCTAGTGATCTGGACCACCAATGGGGAAGGAGGGGGGCAAAGAGGGCAGTTGCCCTGGTGATACAAAAGGGCCCAACATGCTCTGGGTAGAACTGAGGGCTGCCAGAGAAAACTTAGGTGCTCTCTTGAAGGGACTAAGAGCTGCCTAGCCCCAATCCTGCCCCTTCCACATTAGGTCCAAGAGTCCAGTAAGGATGTTGGCCCTGCTGCTTGTGGTTCAGTGAGATGAGGGAGGGTCATTCATGCGGCCTGCTCACTAGCCTAGGTTGCTCATCGGCTCTCTAGAGATTCTCTTCTCCATTCTCGCTGTGTCTAGACTACAGCCCTCTGTCGGCAGAGGGATGTAAATGAGGCACTTTGAAAGTGCAAATGAAGTGGGGACTTAAATATCCCACGCTTCATTTGCATAATTGTGTCGTGGCGCTCTTTTGAAAAAGCACCATTTCGAAAGTAAAACTGCGGTCTTGACGCGGTTCTTTCGAAAACAGCAGGCTTTTTTGAAAGATCCTGTAAACCTCATTTTTTGATTATGCAAATGAAGCACGGGATATTTAAATCCCCGTTCCATTTGCACTTTCTAAGTGCCTCATTTACATCCCTCTGCCAACAGAGGGATGTAGTCTGGACACAGCGTCTGATGGCAGAGACAGAGAAAGCAGTCGCTTCATGTCAGTTTCACTATACCCCTAAGCCACCATACACCATTCCTTCCCTCTTCTCTCCTCTCCCCTTTGTCCTTCTGTCCTGGTCCACAAAACCTAACCCAAACACAGACAAACAAAATAACTCTGGCATGAAGCCTGTTATGTCCCTTCACTTGTGTCTGCTTTGTCAATTTAGTTCGGAGATTTCTGGGGCAGAAACTATGCCTACTACTCTGTTGGTAAACTACCTAACATAACGGGGTCCTAATTTTGGTTGGTTCCTGGGCACTAATATGTTAAACATAACAAATAATCTGTCACTCCATGTTGCGCCATATTGCCATCTATTTGATTACTCCTCACTCCTTTGCACACTCTGACAAATCATGCCCAAGTCTGATTGTTCTACTGGCTGAGCCCGTCTCTCCATAGTTTAAAAATACCTATATTCTCCTTCGAGAAAGAAAACAAGGTAAAGAACAATGATTTAAAACCTCTTCAGATCCCAAACAGCACTGCAGAGTTGACACTTCAAAGGACACCGCAAAGCCCATTTGTATTTTCATTGAATTTGACTGCCTGATTAATTGTTTACTGTGCTATTTGGGTCACATTGGACTAGCTTATTTGTTCACTATGTGATAGTACAAAGGGTTAAGAGGGCTGGATTTGCCAAAAGATACAGTGAAAGTGCAGGAAAAGCTGTGGAATAAGGACGGTATTTCTTTTTAAAAACTAACTTTAATAAGAAATTGTATTTAATATTTCATTACTAAATAGCATTATAAATTAGAATTAAAACTTCCAATAATCCTACCAACACTAACGATTTTTTTTAAAGAACGCACAGGATTTTTAAAAGCAGAAGCCAGTGGTAAGTATTAGTTCTAACAGTTTATAGTCTCTCTCAAAAAGTTAACGTTCTGGTGCTTTGTGCAATAATCTTGAATGAACCACAAAAATTAGACCATTAAAAATAACTATAAGGCTCTGTTTTCAGTATTTTCTTATATTCTTGAGATATTTATCATGTGATACTTTAAGCAAATGCATATATTGAAAATCATTCTTAATTGAAGAGTATTTTACACAACAAATCTACACAGTTATTTTAAGCATGGCCTGATTTTCTCTTCATTAGTAATCTTTAAACATCAGTAAGGCAGCTATGATCTTATGTTCTTGGGGCATCACAGTAAAGGAGATTTATCTTAAAAATAAAAGGTGCAAGTACTCAGACTTCAAAACCAGCAGGCCAACCTACACATCTAGATGAGTGTGTATCATTCACAATACACATAAGGGCTATGCATACAATACGCGTAAGCTGCAATCATGATTAATGACACGAAGGAATAATTTATATCAACGCATATTTTCACAGAAGGACACGATGCAACAGTACAGTATAATTCATTCATTATGATAAAGTTGCTTTTCAACCAATGTGCAACTAAAATTGGTATAAAAAAATTTAGCAGCTAGGAAATAAAGTCATATTGTTTATGACATCTTTATTGACTCTTCCATATAAAACACAAAAAACAACATCTTTACTGATCACAATGTTCTGTTTATAAATGGCATAAGAGGACTTCAGACAGTTATCAAATCGTTAAGCAACAATAAAAGCATTAATGTTTTAGAATTATTTATTCAGTATCAAACACAGGGAAGATTCACGTACGTATGTTTGTCAAAGTTGCTGCATCAAACCAGCATTTCTGTCAAAGTGAGTTGAGTCTTATTTCATGAAGCTTAATTAAAAATGGATAGTGACTTTTTATTTTCAGTATTTAATGCAAATTTGAAATCAATATGAGAAATCAGTGAGAGAGAAATGTCTTATATCAAAGCTTTCCTGTTGCAGTTTAACAGATAATAAAACATGACCTAGAAAGATAAAGCTTAAAAAGCTGCCTAAAAAATGATATCCATTAATTAAAATGGATCAAACCATTGTATGTTGAACGTAGTAATTTTCTTCCCAATACAAAAATGCATTTTAAAATAAAACTGACCTAAAATGAAATCCTGTTGTTTTAAAGGTAAGGTTGATCAATTACACCATTCTATCCTGAATACCAACCCTGAAAGCATACCATGCAGCTGAGAGGTGACATGAAAGCCCTTATCCACTGGAAGACCTGTAGAGAAGTTGTATTGCCGCCATCTTCCACCTGCAGTGCAGCGGCACCACATTATGGCTACATCTACACTGCCAGTTTTGCCGGCAGTGAGCATGCAAATGAGGCTCAGATTAGCATATTGCGGCACCTCATTTGCATAATTTATGCAACCCATTTTTGCACAAAGGGGTTTTGCGGAAAAAAAAGTAGTGTGGATGGGGTTTTTTTTGTGCAAAACCCCTGTTTTGCGCAAGATCCTTATGCCCTTCCGGGAGCATGCAGAAAATGGGAATTTTGTGCAAAAACAAAACGTCCACACTACTTTTTTTCCACAAAAACCCTTTATGCAAAATTGGTAGTATAGACGAAGCCTGAATGATCTGGCCAAACCTATATATTGTACATTATATCAATACTTCGGAATAATATTCAGTAAACATGGCAGGGTCTTTCTAATAAAATAAGACATTTCAGGATCTGTTGTCCATATTCATCCTTTCTCTTGGTGAGCCTTGTTAAGGAGACCTTCTTAGAATTGTGTAACTGAAAGATAGATGCTAAATTGTCGGGGAGGAAAAGGGTATTATTTAAAGGCTTCTATAGTTGGCAGCCAACTTATTGAATTTACAATAATGCCTGCTAGTGCTCACTTATCATACAGTAGCTAAGACTGTCAGTATTTCTATTATTAAGAACTATTTTCAAGGGTTTATACCTCATTTGTACAATCTGAGTTTATTTTGAGATTGGCACATTAGCTCAGCAGCAAATGTGTTGAAAAAAATGCTTTGGTTCATAACTTTTACAATTTTTCCGATATAGTCTGTTGCGTTCTTCATTAGAGAATAACAAGAAATACAGGCTTACCAGATTACATCTGCACTATCTGTAACTGAGAAGAGCTTTTCAATATTTTCATTTGTTTATTTAAAATCTACAGCATGATTATGTGGAACAACATTAAAAACAGTCATGTTCTGTCAAAAACAAAATATATATATAAAACACTTTCATACGACTCAAAGTGCAGACAACAAATACTTGCAAATAATTATTTACTGACTATATTTGCACTTATTCACGTGTCAGTTGCTATGACTGTATGTCATTATGTTTAAAAGTCTCAAGGGGTAGTCATTTTAGTCTGTAAGTTTAAAAACACTACTCATTTTCTTGTCATTACGATTACAGCAGTCTTAAAACTTCCTTATAGATGTTTGGGATCAGAAACCTGGCAAAAAAGGAGGGTCTCAGAAGATCCAGCCCAAACCTGAATGTCCACGCAGCTATTTTCAACCTCACAATACAAGTTTCAGTCATTTGACCTGGGATCTTAGATTCACCACTACTGGTTTTAATTTGCGGTGCAGATATACCCTGAGGGTATGTCTAGACTACATGGCTCCATCAACGGAGCAATGTAGACTAGTTTACCCGGCATAGGCAAAGAAGCAGGGATTTAAATAATCCCGGCTTCATTAAAATAAACATGGCCACCACGCTGTGCTGACGATCAGCTGATCCTGCACTGCGCGGTAGTCTAGATGTGGATTGGTCGGCTGGAGAAGCCTTTGCTGACCGATCCCTTATGCCTTGTGAAACGAGGCTTACAGGATCGGTCGGTAAAGGCTTCCCCAGCCAACCTATCCGCGGCTAGACTACCGCGCTGTGCCGGATCAGCTGATCGTCAGCACAGCACAGTGGCCATGTTTATTTTAATGAAGCGGGGATTATTTAAATCCCCGCTTCTTTGCCTATGCCAGGTAAACTAGTTTACATGGCTCCATTGATGGAGCCATGTAGTCTAGACATACACTAAATGATCAGATAAGAAACTGAGCAAGACACTTGTGTGGTCAGTTACCAAATTGCATATCTGATTACAAACTGTTTGTGCACATTTTTAAAGAAAATTTACCTGTAACATTTCAAACCAATAAGCAAACATCAGTAAAGTTTTATAGAGCCCAACAAACCTGTGGCTCAATTTTGCAGATACACATGTGGATGCGGATACAAATTTTATATCTTGAACGCGGCAAATTTGCAGATATCCACAAGCAAAGATGAGGATATGGATGTCCATAGCTCATTTTGGCAGATACATATGCGGAAACAAATTTTGTATCCAAACAGGGCTCTAGAGATTTCCTACATGGACTAAAATAAAATGAAACCAAGATGCAAGGAATCTTTGGCAGTACCAAAAGGTTCAAGATTAAAAGCTGAGGTTTTAAAGGAGTGTTTTATTTTTATAATGAGTTGTAACTAATTAGAACTGCCCTCCCTCAAACTCCAGAGAAATAGTCCAGGAAACTTTGTGTTCTATGCAAAAACACAATATCAGAATCAAAAAGAGAACAAATGTTACATTTTAGAGATGTACAAGCAAAATTGTAATGCTTTATATTCTCCCCCTTCCCTTTTGAGAAACCACTTAGGGATGAGACTTGTTTCTATTGAAGTTAAAGGAAAGTCTTCCATTAACTTCAGTTGGCACTGAATGAAGCCCTTAATTGGCAAAAATGGGCATTTCTGGGTCATAATCTACAATATTCTGCACTTGTGCATATGACCACAGAGAGTAATGTAAAGGTGTGGGGAGTGTGTGTGTGTGTGTGTGTTTTTGTGTACACCTAAGTTTTGCTTTCATCAGCAGTGAAATCTTTGTCTATCTTTGCATAAGATATTAAACAGCAAATAATTCTCACCAAAGTCTTCTCTTTCTCATACATTTATCAAGCAAATAATATGACTGAACACGGATAAATGAGAATGAAGAAGTACACACATTTTTTAAGAAAGACTACTTAATGGACTAGGGTTTCTAATTTTACAATCCCAACTAAGTTGATTTCAGTACAATTTTGTTTTGTTTAAATTTCATAGTGGCTTTAATAACATCATAGCATAATTGTATGCACAATTGCTCTCCAGTATGGCATTTTGTTCTCAAGAGAGAAGTCCTTTGTCTCTTTCAAAACACTATAAACATCATTAAAATGCCAACGTCTATAAAATATTTGTATAAAGTAATCTACAACTGTATTTGACTTTATAATACCACAGCAAATTGTATACCAAGTTACATTAAATAACAGTAATAAGGCATCTTATTTATTTTGTCAAGATAGACTTTATGGGTCAATACAGCATTTCACAAAATGTTTTATTTACACAATTCAAATTATGAAAAGCATTTATTTTACAAAATATTGATACCATTTTGTTTTATTTTTCCTAAAGAATAATTTATTTAAAAGCATCTAATACATCATTGCCATGGGGTGGGGGAGACAAAAGTTTTAGAAATAGACCATGTATTCTGTCTTGAGAGATCTGTACTTGCTACTGAGCTAACCATATTTTATTTGCTATAACTATTTTTCCGTGTGCTTAGAGATTCATATATGCACATTTTAAGTAAAAGTAAATAAATAAAATAAACATATAAGAGAGGAATGTAGGTAAAGCATATTTCATGCATAGAAAATAGTAGGAAGACAAAGATTCTGCATTCATCCAAATACTGCTTCTACTAAATAGGGTGAAAAGGAAAGAATACAGGTGACAAGCCCATTCAATATGAGTATTTCCCTTTATACAAATATCATTGGTAATAATTTGCACTGTGTGTGTAATATTTTGCTATTATGAGCTATGCTACATATAAAGGACCACTCTCCATTTCCATCATAAAAGATGTTGATGAAAAATGTTAGTCCAACAAGAGGGTAACATATGCAAGACCAGTCCTGGACAAAATTAATACTTCGTACTAGATTGTGTATTTTGTGCATTCTACTCCAATGACTAGGTATATCTTACAGACTGAGACTTTGATTAGCATATAACAATACCAAAAATCAAGCTTATTCCCTGACTCCCTTTCAACTGGATACCAGAAAAAAGCAGCAACCATTTCTACATAAAAGGATGTAAAACTGCACTCTATAGGCTCACAGGGAAGCATTTTTCAGAAGCTGAGAGACAGAGCTGACTGAAATGGAATCTGAGTTACTAGTATGCATTTAGAGTTCTTATTCTAGAACATTAAGTATAATGACAATAACAATTTCCAGATCATTGTCTGTGTGTGTTCAGCTCTCCTTTTATTTTAAAGTGATTTTTTTCTCTATTTGCAGAGAACTGACAACACTCTCTCTCTCTCTCTCTCTTTGTTTAAACCAACCAGAAATGATAATTTGATATCTTGGGAAACAACTAGTTGACACTTGGCGGGAAATCTGAGAGACATGGAAAGGTGATGGTAGCCTTGCCGATGTATCAGGGCATAGACAAGGAAGAGAAAAGTCAGCTATTGAAGGAATGCACAGAATTCACCAGTGCAAAACATTCTCAGTCAAGGGAATCCAGCTATGGAACAAATTTCCAAAAGAGATCAAGCAAATCCAGAGGCTGACTGTCTTCAGAATACATTGCAAAACCTTTCCTCTTTGAAAATGCCATTCCACCAGAAAAATGAAACTCGAACACTGACAGCGCCTTCAATCCCCAAGACTCGGCCAACTAGAAAAAATTGAGATGAATAAAAAGCCACTAAAACAAATAAACAAACAAACAAACAAAAAAGAGAGGAGGGGGATCCTACTCCAAGTTAAGGTTTCTTTGCTTCTGAAAATGGAGAAATGTCAGAGATCCTATGAAAACCACCAGAGTCTTCAGTATGTCACTGATTTTATGTGGAAGGTACTTACATACTAAAGTGATTGAATGCTGGGGAAAGGCTCTGCTGGAGACACGGAGGGCCAGATAACTCATATATACTGGGTTATATATACTAAATATTTCATAGTTTTTTTTCAACATCTGAGCAGTTTTGGGATTGTCTTTCTTTGTTTGTGGTTCTTTTATTTTAGCTTTAAAGCAAAAAAACACTGTAAAATCCCACCTGCTCACAACATCTTCTGCAATCCTAGCGTAACCACCACCAGACAGATTTGAACCTGGGACCTCTGGAGTTGCGTATAGAAGCCTCTACCCTCTGAGCTAAAAAACACCTAGCTCCTATTGTAGCAGTCTCTTGGTCTTAACTGTTGCTGTGGTCTGGGTGCCACTGTATGGCAACCACACAAGGTGTGTAGGTTACATACTTCCCCGTAGGTGAGGAAGGGTGTCCAGAGCTTCAAAGACCCAGTTGAGATCCCGGACAAGCCCCCACTTGTAACTGTCACCAGGTGAATTTGAACCTGGGCCCACTGGAGCTGAGTATAGGAGCCTCTACCTTCTGAGCTAAAAGCCAACTGCCTCCCAGGCCATGCTGTAGAAGTCTCTTGGTCTCAACTGTTGCTGTGGTCTAGGTGCTACTGCATGATAACTACACTAGGTATGTGGGTCACACTAGTTTCTCAGAAAAGGTCAATCACCTAGACCCGACAACAGATAAACAAGGAGACTATGTTCCTTTGTCCCATATACATTATACCATCCTTTCACTTTGACAGTCAGCAATATCAATAGTTCTAACAATTTCAATACCCTGCCTGCTCACAAGAATAAAACAGATTGGAATGATTCAACATGCACAAACAGGCTCATTAACCAAAAACAGGTAAATCTATTGTCAAGCCTACCACATTTGTCAGCATTCTTTTAAAAGTACATCTTCAAAGAGATAGGGCTTTGATACTGCCTGTTTTTCATTTCCCTCACAAGTTCGTTATACAAACATACCATTTAAAAATAAATTAAGCCAGCCTTGTTTATCCAGAACTATAAAAAAGTAAAGTAATTACAAACACATTTCATTAGTATCACCACCTGCATTGTGTTTTCCTTTGATACAAAGCAAAAAGTCATAGGAAATCAAGTATTTGAAATGCTTTTAAAAGGAGGAGGGGAATGGAACTGCAAATACATCTGTCTACAAGAAAGATTCTTGCTCTGAGATAATATGTTTGGAATTTACTCAATCTGAACTTCTGCCCAATTGCTAAAAATACCTTTAACTCTAATTTCAACTAAAGATGATAGTTTTCACAAGGCTCATTAGTATATACTGAGGATTGGTCAATACTAGTGCAAAAATGGTCTGGTTGAGTTCTCCCCTGACATCTACTGATGAGCAGGCAGAAAAAGATTTCAAGAACAGACCGCATTTGCACACACCCAGCTCTTTTGCCTACATGTGCAGGGTGATGGAGCTGCTTTGTCAAAATGATTGCTTTTGGCTGGTGTTGGGTTACAAAGCACTTGAGTGCAGGGGTAGTGGAATATTGTTATCCTCACTGTGTGAGTAAAGGCCAAAAGAACTGTATTTAGATTGCTCCGATCAAGAGGGGTCAGACTAAACCAGGCCCGCCAATAGGGGAGCCAAGGGGCCCAGTGATTTGAAAGGACGGCAGGGGATGGAGCACTGGGTTCTTTAAATCACCACTGGAGCGCCACATAGCACACACCAGGTAGCTTTGAGGGCTGCCCGCATGGCACACTCCAGGTGGCACTGGACCAAGCAGCAGTGGAGGCAGCACTAGCAGGGAAAAGTCATCCTTAAGGACCTCCAGGGTCAGTGGTGCCAGGGTGGTGGACATGTCCCCAGGAGAGCTAACCCTCTCAACTGAAATTGGGACACCCAACCCCAACGTGGAAGAGATGAGACACCCTTCCTGGGTCGAGGCTTGTCTCCTGATCCCTCCTTGCCCTTGCGAGCAGGATTTTTGCCATTCTGGTGAGTGTAACTGCAGGGCACCCCCACACCAAGCTTGCGATGCTGTGCACAGTGTCTGACCACGGGCCGCTCCAGTGCTGGAGTCAGTGCCAACTCCACCAAATGTCCTACTGCTCCTTATTGAACTGCTTACAACTTTTACAGATGTGACACCTGTCACTCATATGAGAGTCCCCTATGTAGTGTAAGCAACTTGTGTGGGGGTCAATAACCGCCATAGGTTTTTTTATATCAATCACAGTCCGTCGAGGATGCACCAACTAACTACTAATACAAGGGAAGAATACTACATTGAAAACAACTATTTACAACAGAAAGCTCACGTGAACAGATCCAGAGATGAAGAAACTACCAAAGCAAGAGAACATTCCAGCACCATCATTGGTGGTAAGAAATAGCGGAGAGAGTTCCTCTTGTGCCTCTTATATCATTTTATATGGGTGCCACTCCAAGGGGCATGACAGACAGTCCCTTGTGGACACTGCTACGGGAAAATCTCCTGGGACCAGTGCATGTGGCGAACACACACACCTAACACAGAATGGACATGAGCAAGCACTCGAAGATGACTATTTATTTGGTTTTCTGCCACGAGGCAAATTATATATCAATTGACATAAGCTTCAATTGACATAAGCTGGTTTATTTCCTTTCTAAAAGGCACGGCATAGATCCAAAGCCTAGTCTGACACTGATCCAGCTCCACATATTATCTCTTGTGCCCAAATCCAAAATGAAGAAAACACAAATTGGAATTTGTATTTGATCAAAACTAGGTATGTAAACGGTCATAACTAGGGATGTAAAGGGTTACTCAGTTAACTGGTTACCTGGTAAGCATCACTAGGTCAGGGTGATGCTTACTGGGTAACTGGTTAACCAGCCAGGCAGGTCCACCATGCTGCACTCCGCTATGGGTAAGCCTGGACAAGCTGGAGGAGCCCCACAGCCCATGGCACAGTGTAGTAGGCCCAGCCCAGCCCAACTCAAGCAGCCCCAGCCCAGGGCGTGGCAGGCTCAGCCAGGCCTGTCCTAGCCAGAGCAGCCCACCACACTGTGGGCAGGGGACCACTCCAGCCTGGCTGGTCTCTCCACCCATTTAACCAGTTAATTTTTCAGATTGGAATTTTACATCCTTAGTCAAAACCAGGTTATTAAAATAAATGACCATTTTACCATAATTGTCAAAAAATCTGCAACACTTCGTCTACAGCATTGTCAGAACTCAGTGCTACGCATAAAGGCCAAGATTTTCAAAGATGATCAGTGATTTTGAGAGCCTATCTTGAGACCCATTCAAGAGGGTTATTCAGAAGGAGGATGCTCAGAACTTCATAAGAATGTTGCCAGCCTGGACACCTAAAACTGGAAGGCTTTATCTTCCACATTTAGGCCTGATGTTCCATCATGATTTCTAGGGGAATTGATTTTTTTTTTTACCCAACTAACATTATACAACATTGGGCTTAAGAAGATGAATTTCAAATCAGGGAAAGCTATCAAATACATCATATTAAAATCTTAAATTCATACTTTGTGGTGTCAAACTTTTCCTTGCTCCTTTTGGTAGTGATCAACTATAGCTTTATTTAATCTAATTGATGTCAATGAGCATTTTGCCAGTGACTTAGAGGATTTGGTCCTAAAAGTATCCCTTTTCTCTAGCTCAGTAGTAAAGTCAATGATGAATTTGTATCATCTCCATTTTCACAGCAAGAGATCCAGTTGTCAAATGCAGCATTATGTTGCTAGCTGCAAGATCATACTGTTTGTGAGGAACAACAATACTTAGTCAAATATAAGATATTCAACAGTTGAGAAAATATCCCAGATATTAGAAAAAACATTTATACAAGAAAGATTTGTTGTTAGTTTGTCCCAATTTGAAAATTCCTTTTTCAAAGTGAGCCTTCATGTTGACCTATTTTTACACAAGATTAGTCCATTAATTATTCTCCAAATTAACCAAATAATATTGTGATTCTAAGAGCCCACCAATGCTAACTAGCAGAGGGCCCACCATATTGTAACTCATATCAGACCTTATACACCTGTCAGAATATTTAGCCAATACAATGCCTCTAAGGTATCTGGTGACACATAGGTCATGAATATCATTGTATAAAGCAGTGTTTCTCAACCTTTTTTTTTTAATAAAGTACCCCTTTTTAAAATAATATATATGTACCCCTAGTACCTAGTTTTCAGACACAACATTTTTTTCTACCATTGCAACACATTTGTTTAAACAATTTAATCATAGCCGGGCAGGCAATGAAGTTTTTGGGTGTAAAAAGTACAAAAATAATAAAGCACTGCAAAACTTTAAAAAAAATCTGTTTTCTCCAAATTTCATTTGTGTTGACGTACCCCCCCAGACTTCTCTTGAGTACCCCTAAGGGTACTCGTACCACTGGTTGAGAAACACTGGTATAATGTACTGTCATCAAGTCTCCGAAGGCTGGGTAGCCTATTGACTAGATTTTTGAGTAGGTGGTAGAGGGAAGGAGAAGACTGGCCCCTTTTCACTTCTTGGTTCCTGGCCCAAGCAGACCTCAGACTGCTCCTTACCCAAGTCCTTATGTTTGGGGCATAGTCCAAGAAGTCCATATTCCCCTTAGTTGGGGTTTCTCTGTAGGTTCCTCTGCTCTAGGGTCAAGAGGGGCAGAGGTGAGACTTACTCATTTCTATGGCTGTTGGGATGGCAGACTCCATCAAGTCCTCAGATTTTCAGGCCACTCTCCTGCCTTCTTGCTAGACAGCCCCAAAATGAGTCAGGCACCTTCCTTTTCTCCCCCCTCACGCCTGGCATTGGATAAGGCTAGCTGGGTCCACAGGTTTTCTCTAATCCCTCTTTTCTCTGCTCCTTCCCATGTATGCATAGATTGCATATGTTTGTGCTGCCATTATGTTCTTAAAATACATTTTAGAGACTGTGGATGTGAAACAAGTCACCTCTAGACAAAGGAATGTGGATTTCTTGGTCTACCTGGCTTGATTACAGGCCGAGGACAATGACAGGACAATAAGCATAGCAATCAAACTAACAAATAATGAAGACAAACAACTTGCTGGCCACACAACAGAGGAAACACTAAAGTTTGAACCCCAGGATGTCTTCGTATCAGGGCCGACTTATCCATTAGGCATAGCAGGCACAGGGCCTAGGACCCATGATCCTTTTTGGGGCCCACAAAAATGTTTTAATTTTTTTCTCACATCAGAAAACAATAAAACTTTTAGGGCCCATGAAAATCTATTAATTTTTTCCTAAATGTTGAAGTATTTAAAGTTATATCAAAAATAATTTTTAATATTTTTTTTTAATGGAGGAAGGGGCCCATGAAGATAAAAGTGACTAGGGCCCACGAAAGTCATAATGCGGTCCTGCTTCCTATCTCTACAGGTAAAAATAAGGGACATGGGAAAATATGAAGGAAGCAAAAAGACATTCTAATTGTCCAAAGAGACACCTCTCCAATTCTATGAATGTGAAATTCTCCTGCTGAAGGACTGGAGATGTTGATACCTTGATATAAGAGATAGTTATTTAAGCAAAAACTGTAGCTTGCTGAATTTAAGCCTTGGACCTAGAAAGTATGTTTTACATTTGTTTCCTTTGTAACATACCTATCTTTTTCTCTTACTTAGTATCACTTAAACCTATTTTTTTTATAAAAAACTTATTTTTAACTTTTACTATTATTCATCTCAGTATTGTAACATTTAAGTTAATGGTGACTCAGTAAAACTAACAGACTGGCGTACGTGATTCCTCTTTGCAGGCAGCAAATTTAATTTCCGTGTGTCTGCTAACAGGAGCCGAAGTCTGCAGATAAACATCTCTGCAGAAACTTAAAAAACAACAAATAACCTGGTAGTACTTTAAAGACTAACAAAACATGTAGATGGTATCATGAGCTTATGTGGGCACAGCCCACTTCTTCAGATGACCGGAGTGTTGGAAGTCCAGAAGCAAAAATAAAAAATGGAAGGATGGGGCGAGGGGTGGGGAAGAACATTGGGTAGTGTGGTGTTTTAGATGCTATTTGTAATTATTAGAACTGGGAGCACTGGCTGTTGGGAATCTGTAAGCACAGGAAACAGGAAGGAGCGGGGAGGAGACTGGCCAGACCTGAGTGAGAGCTACAGAGGGGAGCAGCAGCAGCTTTGTAAAGAGGTTTCACCTTTGGTAAATAAAGGCCTGTTGAAGTTTGTTACTACCTTACTTGCATGATACAACAGGTAGATAAGTTTCAAAGGTACCATCTACATGTTTTGTTAATCTTTAAAGTGCTACCAGACTATTTGTTGTTTTTTTAAGTTTTACCTGTTACACACTAACTGGGCTACCCCTCTGAAAATCTCTAGAGAACTCAGTGTTCACTGATTATTACCTGCAAGACAAGGTTAAGGCCAGAAGAGTCTCAGGGAGTCACTGGTGGGTGGACAGGACTGATGTGGTAAGGAGCTGATAGACCATTTAAAGCCCTAGCAAAGTTTATGTGGTTCCAGGCATCTGAGGAGAGCATCACAAATGTCACACTGATTTCCAAACCAGCATCCCAACATAAGGATGCGGTGGAGAAAACTGCAGCCAATTTAGAAATGAGGGTTTTTCCATACTCAGCAACTTCTAGAGATGCCCTCTCCAGATCACTTGCCTCATTTGTCTTCAGTGACAGTCAAGGCAATAACAACAAATCATGCATTTAATGATTACATAAACATTAATTATTATCCCCTTGAACTATTGCACTGGTGACCATGTGCTGAATTTAGTAATGTTCCAGAATGAGGTTTAGGAAATTTATGAGACCCTTCAAATTAACACATATGGATGGATGGGCCTAATTTTTTCTTTTCTTTTTTCCTCAATTCAGCATTACTTTTTCCAAGAAGCATTTTGAGAAAAGAAAAACAAAGCAGAATACAGCAACTCTGTGCTGTCAGCCCAACTAACTAGATGATCCTGTGAACAACGTCAGGATATTAAACTTTTTTACAATGTTCTGTATGAACTTCAGAACAAGCTCTATCTATCTATCTATCTATCTATCTATCTATCTATCTATCTATCTATCTATCGATCGGCCTTTTTGTATCCAGAGGGCAGCTATGAAGGCTGCAACAAGCTGGCCTATTCCAAAGGAAAGTCAGCCCAGTGCACAAGAACAAAAGATAACATACAAAGCTTTGCACCAGATAACCTCAAGGGAACACTTTGGTGCAATTCTTTATGGTAGTCTGTTTAGCCAGTGAGAGTATCTACAGGAAATAACTCTTTGGTAGAGAACTCTGGTAGTGAGAAGAGAAGACTAGCTCTTCACAATTACCCTGAAAGCCAGGAGGAATTCTCTCGTCATATCTGCTGCCCTGAGTTTGTTTGGATGTGGTGTGAACACTAATTATGAATTTACTGTCCAAATATGTGTTTTATTGAGAAAAGGGTTTGAGAATCTTCAGTACCTGTGAGGTAACATGGAAACTACTCTGACCCTGATGTCAGTAAAAGAAGTGAAGACGACAAAGAATCAACTGATTTTGTCACTGGATTAGGCCAAAATCTGGACAGAGATGGGCCATATTTTTCATTCAATTGTGTATGAAGAGGACATGATCTAAACATAAAACTATTTTTATGGAGCTTGACAAATATATAAGCTTGGACGTTGAAACACTGACTTTAAGAAAGAGTTCCAAGAATATCAGCAGTGAAATGCGTCTTTGTTAGGTGCAGGTAGTTGATTTTTATTTAATGTGCTATTTCATAGTTATTCTCTGACAAGGCAATATGATTTTAATCTCTGTAGAATACATTTGAGCACCATTTCATAGGTGCAATAAGGCCAATCATACTAAAAGAAAATTCAGTACCTTGGGATTCATTCCAATCTTAAAAGTGTGTGGAGAAGTGAGAGGAGGAATTCATTACACATTGTGCAACTCTATTTTAAAGAAATATTTTTAGTCCAGGAAATAGTGTAGTAAAAGCACACTATTTACAGCAACTGGTCTCTTTTCTTACAGACAACAGAAGCTCTCCCAAATGTGCTGTTTCACTTTAAACATGAATGAATAAAAATCACCTTTAATTCCAGTACTTTATTAGTACAGGTTGGACCTCTCTGATTGGGCACTGACCAGTCCTGAACAAGAGAATTTGCTGGACCAGGGGAGGTCTCCTGCCACCAGCTCCCAATCCCATGCTGCGGGTAGGTTGCCCCAGCAGGCACACTGCCTCGCCCTCCCACCCAAATGGCTGGGCTACTTGCCCCGCTGCTCCAGCTCCTGCTGCGTCTAGAGGCTGCCGCGGGGCTTTGGTCCCAGCCCCCTGCTCCAGGGGGATGCTGTCGAGGCTCTGGCCCTGCATTTCTGGAGGCTGCCAGGGGACTCTGGCCCCGCACTGTTGTGGGGCTCTAGCCGAAGCCTGTATTTGCAGGGACTGCTGTGGGGCTTTGGTGCTGTGCAGACATAGGCTGCCGGGGGACTCCGGCCTCAGCCCCATGCTGCTGCAGGCTGCAATAGACTCCGGCCCAACCCCACATTCCCAGGGGCTGCCAGGAGCTCCAGGGGGGCTGCTGTGGGGGTCTGGCCCTGAGCTCCTGGGGATTGTCAGGTGTTCGGTTGCCAGGTGTCCGGTTTTGAATTGGACAGTCCGGTATTCGAGCTTTCTGTCCGGGAAACAAATTGAGAAAATACCGGACATTTCTAATTAAGTACGTTTTATTATTATAATCAGTATCAGTACATAGTTGCATACTGTGTGAGCGTGTCTATCAGACAGGCAGAATGCACTACACAGTAGAGAGGAGGGGGACAGGGCAGGGTGGGATGGAATCCCCAGGGCCGGACTTGCCTATGAGCTCCGCTGGGGCCATGTGCGGGACGGGCAGCACCCCGGGATCTGCATGCGCCTGGGCCAGCCCTGCTTCCCGCTGGCCAGTTCCCAGCCGGCCAGCCCCCCTCCCCACAAATCCCCTCCTGGCTAGCCCTGCTTCCCGTTCTCCCCCGGCCAGCCCTGCTTCCTGCTGGCCATTCCGCCCCACCACCTCCTCCCGGCCAGCCTCACTCCCCTCCTGGCTGGTCCCCACCCCCATCTGAGATCAAGTGTGTCCAGTACTTTTTTTAAATCATCTGGTAACCCTAGTCAGGAGACGCAGGTTTTTAGAGGTACAACCTGTATTTTCTTTGGAATTATTGGTTGTTTTAACAAAATCAGATGTCTTCTTGAATCCCAACTCACTTTAAAGACATAAACACTTGGTTTACTTTTCATTTTCTTGTCAGCTAAATAAGTCAGCTTTATGTAGTTCAAAGCACTGAATACACCTCTGGTATCCCAAAATAGCACTGCAGTGAAGCTGTAGCCCAAGAACATACTAGAGAGAGAAAGTCTCAGAGGGGTAGCCATGTTAGTCTGTAACTAAAAAAAACACTTTAAAAACTACTAATAGTCCTATAGCACCTTGGAGACTAACAAAAAAATAAATATAGATAGTAGCATGAGCTTTCATGGGCACAACCCACTTCTTCAGATGACAAATATGGAACAGAAAAAGAGGGGAGAAGCAATGTAGTGTAAGTAGAGTAAAGGTGTTAGGGGGCAAGAGATGAAGAAACGTTCAAGGTCAGCCATAAGGATGTTGGCATATTGTGGGGCCATGCAGGTGCCCATAGCTGTGCCATTGACTTTTAACATTTTCACTTGCCTGGATACTCACTAATGGACCTAAAAGTGGCTATCCCCTTACAAAGTAATTTTAGGAACTAGCTAGAGATCTGAGGAACTGGCCTTCATATGCAAATCTGATGCATTCACCCAAAGAATAAACAAAGACATGTCTTGGATGAGCCATTATATTCAATACTCATATAACATCAAAAACTAACTATTGAGCACTTACAACTCGCTCTATTAGCCTCATTTAGTGTAGACACTTTAATTGACAGGTTTTTCCCTCCCTTCTTCCCTCTTTTTCTGCTATATATTTGTACCCTTGGACCACTTGTTCCATATTTTTGTCATCTGAAGTGTGTCATGCCCACGAAAGTTCATGATACGATCAATAATTTTTGGTTAGTCTCTAAGGTGCTGGACTATTTGTTGTTTAAGTTTTTTTCCAGAGAGAGACAGACACACAAAAGGGTTAACTTTACAAATTTGAAAAAAAAAATCTAAATCAAATGGCAAAAAATATAAACTGAAAGATGTGAATGATAATTGGCACCGCATTATATTTTGATTAAAAACTTCAAAGATAGAAAATAAATATTAGTGAGACAAGATGGGTGAACTAGTATTTTTTTATTGGATCAGCTTCTGTTGGTGAGAGGAAAAAGGGTTTTGAGCTATAGAGAGTTGTTCTTTGCATCCGGGCATGTATCTGGGTAAGGGACTTCCAAAGTCACAGCAAAATGCAAGGTGGAACAGAATGTTTAGCATAAGAGTTAGCACACAGCTTAAGGACCACCTGTGCAGTCACAGGATAAAAAGAGGGGGTTAGTGTGCTAAAGTTTGTTGTAAGAAGCCATAAATCCAGTGTTTCTATAAAATCTATGATGTTTACTGTCTAGCAGGGTAATAAATTTAAGCTCCCAGGCTTATCTTTTGAAAGTGTTTTGCAGTTTTCCTTTGAGGGAGAGGCCTGATAGGTTACCTATACTGTGATCGCTTTATGAAAAGTGTTAATTCATAGATGACAGGGCGTTTTTGTCTTTTATCATTTTTCTGTGTGAGTTTATTTGAGAGGTACCGATTGGTTCCACCGATATATTTATTATTGTGGCATGTAGTAAACTGGATGAGGTGCACCACATGTTGTGATATGTATGTGCAGGATCCATGGATCTTGGCTGGTGTGTTGTGGAGGGTGTGGGTCATTGTAGCATTAGAGACATGCCTGCAAGTTATGTATCTGTTGTTCTGGCAGGGTCTGGAGCTGCTTTGAGTTGGTGTGTCCTAATCTGTGGGGTGTATCTGTCTGCTAATGAGCTTGGAGAGGATGTGGAGATTGTCTGAAAGCCATAAGTGGTACTTTAGGAAAGACTTCAATGATACCCAATAGAGATTCCACCAAGATGGGGTGGCAGGTGACAACATGTGGTGTGTGGTGAGAGTAGGTTTTATTTCTCTATTGAAGCAGGTTCGCTCATGGTGTTGGGGTGGCCTGTTCCTTGATGCATCCTACTTCTCAGAATGAGGGGGGAGGGATAGCTCAGTGGTTTGAGCATTGGCCTGCTAAACCCAGGGTTGTGAGTTCAATCCTTTCAGAGGCCATTTGGGACAAAAATTTGTCAGGGATGGTACTTGGTCCTGCTGTGAAGGCAGGGGACCTGACTCAATGACATTTCAAGGTGCCTTCCAGTTCTAGGAGATAGGCAATCTCCATTAATTTTAAGGTCCTTGTTTGGTGAAGTGATTTTAAGTGTGATAAGGTGTGTATCCTAGACTTAACCATTAGACAACACTCTGTGGTAAGAGACTGCCTGGCTGCAAAGAACAGATTTCTTGGTGTATTGGTTTGCATTTTTTACTAAAGTGACACACACATAAAGAAGGGCACATGAAGCGAGGCGCCTGCTGATTGCACACAACAAAGACTGTGAGAGCCGTGTGTTCTCTCTGCATCCAATCAAGGTGTCGCTATGGATCAACTGGCACATGCAGCAAATTCTAAGTACTCAAGCACAATGAGCAAAACTGCCCTAACCTAATAGACTCTCCTGGGTAAAAATAATCTTTCGGACCGCTGAAAGGAGCCCAGTCATGTGACTCACTCACTGGCCAAAGTTGCCCATCACTGATGTAGAAGGTTCCTCATGAAGGATGAGGTTGTTGAGATTTTTTTTACTTGCTTGGAGAAAGATTTGAGGATATCCTTGAATTCCTGAGTAAATGGTCATGGGGGTCTTTATTTAATTCGTCATAGAAAGTCATGTTGAAGTGTTGTCCATTGGCCTCATCAACTTTGAATGGTCCCTTACAATATGTGCAAGCTATTTATGCTGAACAATCCATTCCATGCTGAATTTCCCTGGAGTTTCCCAGAAGTGAGGAAGAATTCTTTGTGGCTTGAAACCTTGTCTCTTTCACCAAATGAAGTGGGACCAATAAAATACATTACCTCATCCACTTTGCCCCTCTCAGATCCTGGGACTGATATCACTATTACTCTGCTGCATGCATAAAATACAGAATACATTAAATAGATTGAAAGTTGGTTGACAGGTCTAAAAATATAAATGTAAAAGGGGAATCATCATCAAATGGGTGTGTTTCCAGATGGGTACTTTAAGGACTTGTTATTGATTTATACATCTTAGCTCTTATTAATGATGTGGAAGACACCATAAAATAATCACCGAAAGTATGCTGATGACAAAAATCGAAGAAATGGTAAATAACAAAGAGCACATGGTCACTGATACAGAGCAATGCAGATCCCTTGGTAAGTAGGTGCCAGCAAAACAATATGCATTACAATATGTCTAAATGGATGTGTACACCTCTAGGAATAAAAAGTGTAGGCCATCGTTACAGGACTTTATCCCGGGAAGCAGTGACTGAAAAAAAAGTTGGAAGTCGTGGTATATAGTCAGCTGAATGTGAGTTCTCGTACAATGCTATGGCTAAAACGAATGCAGTTCATGGATGCTTAAACAGTTTTATGACCCATGGGTTTCAAATGTGGCTCTGCAAAGTTCATAGGAGCAGACAAATTGCAAGCCCTCATCTGGCAGCCTGAGTTGTTGATTGGCTTATCCCTACATAAGCCAGAACCCTCTTCTGGACTGTGTACCATACACTTATTGCTTCCCTGGCTTGATTTCCTGGCATCCTGATATGGCAGGAATTCTGGTTTGTGGTTCTAACTTCCAGTTTGTCTCCAGATTCTGACTCCCCCAATGACTCTTCTTGTGTGACCATGGATTCTGCTGACTACAAGGTGGGGACACCCATTACCCAACTGTGACAGAAGGAATCTCAAGGAGTAGATAGGTTATTTTCTATCTAGATTTAGCACTGTGATACAACTGCTGCTGGAATACTGTGTCCTGTTCGAATGACCGCAGTCCAAAAAGGTTGTTGATTAGATGGAAGGGATTCAGAAAGGAGCCTCAAAAATAGTAATTAAAAGACTGGAAAACATGCCTTATAATGACGGACTCTAAGAGCTCAGTCTATTTAGCTTAACACAAAGAAGGTTAAGGGAGACTTGACTGCCTACAAGGGGAACAGAAGTTAGATAATGGGCAATTTAGTCCAGCAAACAAGATTGTAACAGGATCCAAGGGCTGGAAGTTGAAAGTTGGCAAATTTAAACTGATTATAAACTGCATAATTTAAATAGGGAGGGTAATTAAAAATTTACCAGTGTGTGTGGTAGATTCTTCATCACTGGCAATTTTTAAATTGTAACTGGGTAGGGTTATTTTAAAAAGAAAAACCGTCATCTAATGACTCTAGTTCAAACAGGAATTAACTCAGAGAAGTTTTGTATAATGCAAGAAATAAAACTAGATGACCACAGTGATCATTTCTGGCCTTCAAATCTATGACTCTATTAACTTTAAACACATGAGTTGGCTTCAGGTACTAAAATTAGGCATGTTCTGAAATGCCTTGATGGATTGGGGACACAGCAATCAAATGACAAAACCATTTCTTTAACACAGGGCATCACACACAATGAGGAAGGCTGGCCCGCTGAACATTTGTGCAGATCATCACCACTGGGTTTCAAAAGCAAATTGTCGATTATGAGAACTAAACCAGGTGAATGAAATATGCAACACAGAAGTTGCTGTTCCTAATCTATCTATTATGTCTTTCATAACAAAAGTTCTAAAATGTTATAATTAGCTGATAATAAACGTATACAATTATATTTTTATTAGGAATATAATACAATCCTCTCTTTTGGCCTACTGCCAGAAATATAAATGTGGCTATTGTGTTGTACTCACATTATGGATACTAAAGAGGCAACTAAGTTATGTAGACATTTCAAGAACTAAAGTTGGCTGGAAACAGAAGAATTCATTTTACTATTTTAGGACTATTTTTGTCCATGTAACTGCTGACTAAAGTAAAGCAATTTATCATTAATTGAGCAGCTACTCTAAAACTACATACTAAATTAATGTATGATGGCCTTCATACACTGTTAGCCTATTTTGTATATTACGACAGCACCTCTGGCTGTTAAAATGACACCTTTATGTTTGGAGGATCATTTAGCTTTTATTCACAGCTCTCACAACTTAAAAAATATCAAGGCAACAACTCTTGAACAGCCATAAAAATAAGAAGTATAGCCAATGATGCATACCTAACTAGGCAAAGGACTATCTTCTCATTCACTTTGTGGGAAGTTAGACACAATCTGTATATCTGTGTTTCACAAGCCATTTGCAGACAGATATACACACACACTTCAGAGTGGATCTCAGAAGCTATCCTGTTGCCCTGTATTTTAGGGGAAAAATCAATATGCCTTCATCTCCCAAAATATTATCATATAATATTTATAGTTAGAATGAACAATCAGCTACAGCTGACATAAATTGATTTCTCAAACCATGTACAATAAATCAGATATACTTTTGCTGTAGCATTCGGTATTTCCTTATCAGACATATGCCAACCACAAAAAAATTAAAAATTCCACAGTCACACTCCAATAGCAATCCTTCCATTTAATTTTTCACACACTGATGCCTTGCCAATTTAGGGTGCTTTGGGCAAAGCACAGCAGATGCATGGAAAGAAAATCCTCATTTACGCTTGTTAAATATTTTAATCTTTTTTTAATTCTTAGAAAAAATGTAGAATACAATTAGCTTGACAGTTTATGAAACATACATAAAGTAGGGAGCATTCACACTGAGTGAATAAAAAAGAAACAGTAGAGGCAAAAAATAATCTGAAAAAAATTGCATCCTGAGGTCCTGATTCATGAAATCATTCATACCCAAGCAAAACATTTAAGCATCTACTTAGCTTCAATCAAGTGTTTACAATTTAGGCACGTGTTTCTGTGCTTTTCTGCACAGGAGCCAACATTACTAGTAGTTCTATTTCAATGTAAGGTTTTCTGGAGATACCATTCAGCATACTTCACAGATCCCTTTCTAGAAATATGTCACATGAAACAGACCTGATCTGCTAAAATGATACCTTATGTTTGGGTTACAAAGAGCAACAGTGAAAATGTATTAGTCTAAGCACTCGGCTCACATGTGTTGGCTTGTTGTCATGTAGGAATGTAGCCTCCTCCTAGCATTTACAAACACATTTGGTTTTCCATTGTTTTGGGATTGCAAATATTTAAATTTAAACCATTTTCTGTTCTCGTCTCTATTTTAAGAAATTTACAAAACCACTCAGATATGGAACTCAATATACAAAGACCATGCCTATTATCACAAAAAAGGCATAAACCTTCTAGGCGTGGCTGTAGTCTAAGAACAGAGATGGTTTAGTGTAACAGTGAAAATAGAACATCTGTGACAAACCCAATCTTGATTTAGGATATTTAGTTTTTGTTCCCGATTTGGTTTCAGAAGACAAATCACGAAACATAGGTATCAAATCCTTACCATTTTACCATTTTTTTTTTTTTACTGATAAATATTACCCAGTTAATAATTGATTCAAAGCCCGCTGAGATCCATGGAAAAACTCTCTGAGAAACAGATTAGAATAATTTCCTTGAACTTGAGTCCAGACAAAGTAAATAAAGGTCAAAGAGTTATTGGCACACGCTATAGTTATTATCATATTAACAGTAAGCATTCCCCAGTCATTACCGTTTATTACTATTATATCTTCTCAATCCTACAGGCACTCGGAATCTTACCTCCCATCCTCTCACCCCCAGTAAAAGCCCACAACAAATATGGATATGGCAGATGCCTGAAATTCTGAACTGTCACCTCACCTAACACAAGTTTCCCTCTCCTTCCATTCTTCCTGCCCATTTGGGAGAAAACTTAGGTTTTCCTTCTTTTACTAAAAATAGTTATTTAAAAACTAGATTTTAGCTCATAGCATTAGACTTTCAAATTACAGAACAGGATCACATATAGAAGTAGCCATGTTTGTTGTGGGCATAGGACTGAGGAATTATGATGGCAGCCATTCAGAACAAAGATTTATGTATAGGGGTACAGAGGTGAAGAAGAAAACATTATGCAAATCCTTGTACCCCAAATGACAGAGGGTCATGATTGGTATATCAGAGAATGAAGGATTGAAAACTGTAGCTGAGAAATAATTTTACTACAGTATTATGCAAATCAGATCTCTCAGCTACCATGAAGGGAAATGGAAAACAACAAGTTACATGTCAGTAACTATACAGTTTTCCAATGTTCAGACTAGCAAAAACAATTCAATTTCGCAGTTTCAGTAGAATATTAAATAGATCTGAACTCCTGGCTAAAAAAAACCTTAATATATTTCACCTTAAAATCCCCCTGAAGTTATTGTCTAAAGAATACAACATTAAATACATTTTCAGTATAACAGTTGAATCAGTTATTTTGTTTGTAATTCTGAATACCTTTTCTTGTCTCTGGGGAAATTAATTTACTTCAACATATTCAAGTTCGTTCTATCTCTGAGTTTTCCTACTCTTTCTTGTACTTATTCTGTTATTTGTCTTCATGTAATGTAGCTGGGTAGTCAGAATATAGCCTTGTGACTGTATTTCCATTTAATCCGAGACTCTTTGCAGCAAAAACTTGGTTCGTTTGTTTTTCATTGATTTCCTCACTCAAGTAAATTTAGGTTTAATGGAGGAGAGGTTTTAGGGTTTTTTTTAATTGTGTCTATTTTATCTAATAAGAAAAGAATACTATAATCTTAAAAAATGAACATCAGCTGCACAACTTGTTTTAAAATGTTAAACTGCCAGAATTATCATTAACTTGTAACAAAATTAAATTTCTATCTATTTCTAATTTTTCAATTATTTGGTATCACATAAATGATATAGTGTGTGGTTGTTGATGAAAAAAATATTGCTAACCAGAATCTTAATTATTATTAGCTATTTATATTCTGCTAGTACCTAGAAGCCACTCATAGGCTATATCTACACTGTCGAGTTCTTGCACAAGAATATCCTGCGCAAGGGTTCTTGTGCAAGAAGTCTTGTGCAAGAACACGTCCACACTGCCATATCCGAGATGCGCTTTTGCGCAAGAGCATCTATGGCAGTGTGGATGCTCTCTTGCGCAAGAAACCCCTGCAGCGTGTCCACACTCCCCTCTTGCGCAAGAGAGCTTACACTTGTAAGAAAAGAGCATAGCTCTTGCGCAAGAAGCCCTCTCTTACCATGCCGTACTGTAAATCTTCTTGCGCAAGAGCGGATGGACAGTGTGGACGCTCTGCGGAAGAATGGCCGTTCTTGCTCAACAACCCGCCAGTGTAGACATAGCCATAGCGTCTCACTGTGTTACATACTTTACTATATACAGACAGAACAGAAGACAATCCCTGGCCAGAGGACTTACAATCTAAAAAAAGACAGTTTTAGACAAACAACAAAATTTAATAGAAGTATGGTTTCACCCAGAATATGATTTCTTTTTAAATAATCCCAATGATGACTGAAACACACATAGTGAAGACAACTCCAGTATTTTATAATCTGACAACTATGGGCTATCCAAGGCCCCTGAAAGCTGTTCTAAGGTAGGTGGACCACTAAGTAGGGATCTGGGAGGTCAGTGATCTGCTAGCATGATTTCCTTCTGCATATTCAAAATATAAAATACAAAGATCCAAAGAATATTTCACTTAAATGTAGACCAGAGGCACTTCAAAGGCACTGAGATAAAACAAATAATCAGAAACTAGCTGTAGAAGCAACTTAAGCAGGTACAGAGGAAGTGTAAAATGGGACCCCAGATGGGGGCACCCCTCTACCACAGCATCCTCTAGACCCAGAATTGTGTAGAGAAACAATCTCACACCTCAAGGGCCACTATCACATGGAGTGTGGGGGAGGGGATACATCATGTGGCCTTTGGAATGGGAACTACAGGGAGGAGCCAGAGACTGAAGCAGGCAGAAACAGCGGCACAAGCAGCTTAGATCAGACTGAGGGACATTGAGAAGATGTTCAGCAGTTTGGAATGGACTTTGATTTGTGCAGGATTGATTGTTTGCTTCCATCACCACAGTCTTTTCTGCTGAGCCTCACCCCACATCTGCCTGCTTCCTGCCACCCTACCCCCTTCTCATCAGTTCTGGCCTGTTCTACTCTGCCCTGCTTCTTCCCTCTTCTCTTAGCTAATCCCTTCCTAACTAAACCACCTCACTAACCAAAAAAAAAAAAACTCACTTAGGATGACAATTGCCACAATGACATTAATTGTTCTGCTTGCTCATTATCCCTTTCTCCCCTCCTTTGTCTGACTTGTTTCCTTGGATGATAAGCTCTTAGAGCAAAGGACTGTCTGCTGCTTTGTGTTTGAACTTTCCTAAACCAAAGTGACCAATCTTGGCTGGTTCTCCGCACTATTGCAATAAATATAATGAATTAAAACTGAAAAGTTGAAAGCAACATGATCACCACTATAAAAAAAACCAGCATTAACTAAGTAAGCATTCAGCACTTTGAGAGTGAACTCAGTTTTCCCTACTCTTACAATTAAAAAAAACCTGTTGCCCAATGTTGACTGTATTTATATATATATCAAGAAATTCAATGATGCACAAATCTTTGTTGGATTACTATTTCAAGTATTTCATGGGGGCCAGCATTTTGCTCTTATTATTTTGTTAAAGCTGATGGTATTTAAGCAGTCTTGAAGCTAACTCACATTGAGCCTCACAGTAACATGCTCTGTCTGCCCCTTTGAGAACACCCATTGACTATCTGAATAATGTTTACAATTATATAACATAAAGTAAGAGCCAGTCTGCGAAATAGGAAAACCATCGTGAACATTTATCTGGTAGGGTAAGAAGTTAAATTATTAGGAAATTCATTCTTATATTGTAAATTTACTACAGAAAATATAATAAATTATTACTTATTAAGTTTCAGTGTATCTACAGGTAAATGTCATCAAGTAATAATATTGATTATCGTACCGCAGGATAATGAGAAATTATTCACAAAAGAAGATAGACGCATAATGAAAAAGGTGCATGTTGAATTGATTTTGGATGGAGACCACTAGCTAAAAAAAAAAAGATATGGAATAATTAGAATAAAATTAATAGGTTCTGGTCCAAAAGATATAATATCTTCATAATAGGGAATTACAATCCAGATTCCAAATACTATTACAAGTATATAGGTTATAGCTATTTCCTAGGTTTACACTGTAAAGTGCAAATATATCAGCTCTTTCCTGCACCGGCTATATTTAGCTATATAAAACAAGCAATATTGAAAGCTCTTTAATACTTAATTTTTTTTTCCATATGAAGAAAGAAACCTTGCAGCTGAATGGATGATTTGTAAAACAGCTGTACCTAACATCACTGAGATACCTGCAGCACCATGGACAGAACAATTGCTGGTGGGAGGTGGAAGGGGAGACCAAGAGGGAGCTCCTGGCTGGCAGCTGGGACCAGGTAGTTTCATGCCCTGAGGCTAGTTCAACAGAAGTGCTGGGTCCATGGGAAAGTTCTCCAGGGAGACATGGCAGCAGTGGGAGAAGGTAACTTATCATAGTAAGTGGCCTGCACTGTGCAGGGGGTCAGACTAGATGATCATAATGGTCCCTTCTGACCTTAAAGTCTATGAGTCTATGAGGATGCTATCTACAAGGTCTCTGGGTCAGGTCTTGGAGTGAGTGGGTGTGGGTCCCCTCCCCTCAGGGAAAGTGGTATTGGACTGAGACACTAAACCCCAGAAATTGTGTTGCCTATAGGGCTAAACTGCTTGTTTGCCTATAGATATATTTTCTTCTATGTCTGGGACTTTTCACCTAGATAGCAAAGTCAACGTGCATATATCCGGGACCTTCCACCTAGACAGATAGTGATAAGATAAACCAGCCTTTAATGGCATAGGGGGCTTCCAAATATACCCTCAAACTTAACTGGAACACCATAATTTGGAAAAACTCAAAATAACCAGATAAGACCAGACCAAAATAACCAGTTGGGACAGAAATAACAAATGTTATACCTAACCACAAAAAGGGCCATGGTAACAAATTGAAAAACATGATACTATGTTGAGATCAGTGATGTGCTGACCTATAGGAAAAAGATACTTCACTATTAATAAGATGAGGAAATAAAAATAAGGAAAAGGGGAAACATCCCCTTCTGAATATGCATCAAACATTACAGTTCCAGCATAACATATTATAAAAGGGGTACCACAGCCTAGGGGCAATAGGAGACGTAGATTTACTTCTTGGAAGATTCCAGAATGATAGTCACTGGCAATAATGGGCAAGGTGGCAGTGATGAGAAAGATGATGGATAACCCCTCAGACTATGTCTAGACTGGCCAGTTTTTCCGGAAAATCAGCCGCTTTTCCGGAAAAACTTGCCAGCTGTCTACACTGGCCACTTGAATTTCCACAAAAGCACTGACGATCTCATGTAAGATTGTCATTGTTTTTGCGGAAATACTTTGCTGCAAAACTTTTGTGCAAAAGGGCCAGTGTAGACAGCCCAGATTTGTTTTCCACAAAAAAGCTTCGATTGAGAAAATGGCGATCGGGGCTTTTTTGCGGAAAAGCGCGTCTAGATTGGCAATGGACGCTTTTCCGCAAACAGTGCTTTTGCGGAAAAGCGTCTATGCCAATCTAGACGCTTTGTTCCGAAAATGCTTTAAACGGAAAACTTTTCCGTTAAAAGCATTTCCGGAAAATCATGCCAGTCTAGACGTAGCCTCAGACTGTTCTAGAAGAAAAGATGTGAGTATATAGAAATATAGATGTATATCCCCTATCTACCTTGTTAAACTGGGGTATTTGTGGCTGTGCTAAATGTATTAATAAACTATATTTGTGCATATACAGGAGTTCAAACAGTGTGAATGTTGCAATTATACACATCAGGGTCCCCATGTATGAAATAATTTAAATACTTGGCCTGATCCTAGGTCAAGAACCTGTCATGTATCAAATAACTGGAAATTCATAAGTAATCTAGAGAACGGATATACAATGTAAAGACTGCGCAACAGTGGGGGAAACGGATAGTGATAGAGTTGGAGGGCTGAGTGAAAAAGATGGGGCCGTGCTTCCTGAGACTGCAAGAGGAGCTTCAGACAAATGCAGAGATTCAGTGACCTTGAGTGAGCCGCCGACAGGGGTGACTGGCCTCAAGCTAACACCAGAAAGATAAGGAAGAAGAACCAACATGGCAGTGAGGGATGTGCTCCATGACAATGACCACTAGTAAACTCGATTGTTTAATGCTAGCAATCAGAGCCCCTGTTGAGTTTGGAATTAAATCAAATAGTGTAGTAAGTGGGTTATTTCTCTACCCTTGGGAGGCTAATACGATGCTGAGCTGGATCTGAAAGCATAATCCCCTCAGGCAAGGTGATGCAGTCCAGCCAACTAAAGATAATTTAAAATTTTGTACAGTAATTTCAGCATCTTGAAGTACTAATCTCACCTTTTTGCCAATGGAAAATTTTCAGAGTGGTAGTAATTAAAGGTTTTCTGTCCCTTTCTTTCATGAGTTTGGGCTTAATTGATTTTTCCAGTGTAGTATGTAATTGTAATAAAATACTCTTAACGTCACAGGATCTTCTCTCTCTCTCCCTCTGAGCTCAAATCAGGGCCATAAAATGTTCAGGTGGTTCTTCAAAACTTGGTCTCAGTCTCACAGACTTTGAGGCCAGAAGGAAGATCTGAGCCTCATGATCAACAGACTTCCTGCACGTTGCAGGCCTCAGAACCTACCCATCACTCCTATAATAGACTCATTTTCCAGTGGTCTAGACAATTTTCTTGGCTCCTTTTATCCTTAAGCTCCTCTTGTATGGTCTGAAAATACCTGAACATTTCTGAATATGCCCACACAATCCCAATATCCTGAATTACATTTCCCTATAAGCCCTCCCACTATTCCGCAGAGTTGTTGACTTGAGACCCACGACTTGAACTCGAGTCCAACTTAAGTCGCCTAGGTGACTCGACTTGAGACTCGACTCAGGTTCAATCTTTGTGACTTGAGACTCAACTTGAGACTTGCTAATTTTGTTAAATCGACTTGGTGAAAAAATTGTCCGAAAATGCCGATATTGATGGCTTGTACAAAAGTGACTTGACATTTTAAAAATTAAGACTTGAGACTTGACTCAAAAGTGACTTGAGGGTCTAGAGATTCAACTTGAGACTTGAACTGTAGTGACTTGAGACTCAACTTGGACTTGACAATGACAACTTGAAGACAACACTGCTATTCTGTGCACCCCACAGTTTTAAGAAATAGAAGAGAACAGGAAAGAAAAGCAAACTCAGTCTTTTGTCTAGCTCCCAAACAAGCCAAACTACCAAGTGCAAGAGTTCAATCCCCACCATTATTACCACTTTGCCCCCAAAAAAATGACATTCACTCTCCCACAAATAGCAAAAATAAAATGGCAGTCACAATAGCAAGTGAGACTTAACTGTTTCTGTTAAGCTTTCAATTAAATCTTCCAATGCCAGTAAATGTCCTCTACTTATACAATAATACATATGTTTAGTATGAACTATCATTTACGGTCAAATGAATCTCTCATTAAATTGAGTAAGCATTTCTTTAGTTACAATGGACAGAGACTTGGATTTTGACTGACTCCCTATATTTGTTGATATTATTAAATCTCTAAAAGAGTATAGGAAAGTGCATAGATTTAGAAATAACATGGAAGGAACATCCCCGTTTTTAGGATTGAACGATGCACAGAAATTGCAGAAATTTCTCCTTCCAATCTCACAAGCTTTCTGCATTTTTCATTATGGCCCCCAGAAGCTAGACAAGAAATTTAAACTTATTGTAACACACTTATGCAACATATTGTAGCACACTTATGTTTTAAATAAAAACATTATTTCAATAGCTTGCAAAAGTAAACTTTCTTCAAAGACTGTGACCTGATTTCAGAATAAGTTTATAATGACAAATATAAATGACAAAATATTGACAAATCAGGAAAGAGATCTTGGAGTTATCGTGGACAGTTCTCTGAAAACTTCCACGCAGTGTGCAGCGGTGGTCAAAAAGGCAAATAGGATGCTACGAATTATTAAGAAAGGGATAGAAAATAAGACCCAGAATATCTTACTGCCCCTGTATAAAACTATGGTACGCCCACATCTTGAATACTGTGTACAGATGTGGTCTCCACACCTCAAAAAAGATATTTTGGCCTTGGAAAGGGTTCAGAAAAGGGCAACTAAAATGATTAGGGGTTTGGAACGGGTCCCATATAAGGAGAGATTAAGGTGACTGGGACTTTTCAGTTTGGAAAAGAAGAGACTGAGGAGGGATATAATAGAGGTCTATAAAATAATGAGTGGTGTGGAGAGGGCCGATCAAGAAAAGTTATTTATTAGTTCCCTAAATAGAAGAACTAGAGGACACCAAATGAAATTAGTGGGTAGCAGGTTTAAAACTAATAAACGAAAGTTCTTCTTCACACAACCTGTGGAACTCCTTGCCAGAAGAGGCTGTGAAGGCTAGAACTATAACAGAGTTTAAAGAGAAGCTAGATAATTTCATGGAGATAATAGTCCATAAAAGGCTATTAGCCAGGGGATAAAATGGTGTCCTTGGCCTCTGTTTGTCAGAGGCTGGAGAGAGATGGCAGGAGACTAATCGCTTGATCATTGTCTTCGGTCCACCCTCTCTGGGGCACCTGGTGTTGGCCACTGTCGGCAGACAGGATACTGGGCTGGAGGGACCTTTGGTCTGACCCAGTAAGGCCGTTCTTATGTTCTTATGTTCTAAGTTAAAAAGAAAATATGGCCAAAATCAGTATTCACATAAAAGTCCGAGAAGATGCAAGAGAATGAGAAAACAAAATTTAGCCCAGAGCATAAACACATGGTTGCTATGCAAAGTTCATAACAGATCATTTATTTTAAAGAACACTAAAACTTGCTCTTTATCATCTTCATATACTGCACAACTGTATTGCTTTTGTTTCATTTCCATTGAAAGAAATAGATAGCTATAAAGATCTGTTTACTATAAGCAGCTAAAGCATTAGCTATTTACATTTTCCATCCACCTTGCAGATCATTTTTATCTTCTAATGAGATGTGATATTAGACAAAATACAATTATTACAAATAAATACAATATATGAAATGGTTCCTCTGAAATGAATTCCATTCATCTAATTTAATTACAAATGCTTCTCTATTATCACTAAATATTGAAGATACCACATCTGTACATACCGGTATATTTAAGATAATAAGGCTCTACACAACCTATTAGATTTTTTTTAATGCAAATGGATGCGCTAACAACACTGCAGCTCACTTTCGTTACACCAGATTATGATGGCAAAATAGAAACATTTGTATAAGAAGATGTGATGATGTTTGATTGACTATGATCATTTATATCATTGATATTACCACTGTTACACAATTGCAACAAATCATGTACAAAGCAGGTCATGTAACTTGTCAGTGGAAAAATCTGATTTGTCAAATATGATTACAGCCTGTCTCCGACTTACGAACCGGTTACGAACCAAGCAATTGGTCGTAACTCGGTTTGTTCGTAAGTCGGACCCCAGTGAGTTACACGCGACCACGCTGTTCATAAGCGTGGATTGCATTCGTAACTCAGGGTCCGCCATTTACGACATTTTTGGTTGTAACTGCGAATGGTCGTAAGTCGACCGTTCGCAACTTGGAGATTGGCTATATCCTGTTTATATATATGTGTCATCTATGAATCTGAAGTTAGTGGGAGACTTATGAATCATGTGCCTGCCCCCACTGATAGGTAAATTCAACAGTAAAAAGTAACACCTCAAAGAAACGTTGATGAAAGATTTCCCATCTTCACACAAATATTTTCATGTAACTCACTTGAAAAACAATGCAACAATTCCCATTTAATCATATTAATTGGTGGTATTTACCAGCACAGTTAATCATCATGCAACTGATAGTACATTTTACAAGATAAGACATACTCCTATCCATCACTGTTATAATCTACAAATGTGGAATAATAGTCCTAGATGTAAAAGATGATTTTTCACTCATCCTCTTCAATTTTTTTTGACTGAATAAATAGTGCGGTAAATCTGAAGAAAACCATATACCGTTTCTTTCTTTTTAAGATTTTTCACTTTGCTACCTACAGTATTCCATATTATGTACATGGATATTGTTAACATTTTAAATGAGATCTCCTTTCAAGGCACCAGTGGTAATGATCTGCTGATAATGTTTAATGAGCCTGTACCCACAGAAGTTTACATTTTTAGGGATTAAAATTCATATCCACCATTTTGGCCTGAGAAGAAACAGACTGTGCTCACTGAACTATTCCATAAGACTATTAAGTAACACCAGAAACAGACCATAACAGACTCGTCAGTATAAAAATTCAACGAAATCCTTATTCACTGGTGGTTAATTACACAGTCTTTGTCTATCTTAGTCATACTGAAAAGAAGGAAGTGCCTTTATTATCATGATATTGGTTGCAACAAGGAGTTTCAATATTTTCCTGTTCATTCATATGTAAGCAGGGGCTGAACTGCTGCTTGCTATCAGCCAGCTAAAAGGAGAGAGCTGCCCTGGGGTGGGTATGTTCACTACAACTGTTTAGCTGTACAAGATAATTGACTGTTAACTGTTGATATGTAAATCCAATTCAGCCAGGGCTGATGGAGAATCAGTGTTGGAATGGAATGTGGTGTGTTGTAAATAATTTGGGGCTGTTGTGGGGGTCACAAATCATACTACCACTAAATGTGGAAACTGTAAAACATGCCACCAGTGCTTGCAGGAGAGACATCACCATCATTGTAAGAGGTCTCAGAGGAACAAGCCTCCCCCTTCTAGAGTTGAGTGAACTGAGTTGGGGGGAAGGGTTAAAGGGCTTGAGTCAGCCTGCTTCACATCTGCCAGGTGTGAGCTGTAAGACTGGCCCAACCTGCTCCTTTCCCCCTTTGTTTTAAGGACAGACCTAAAGCAGACTCCATGAGGAGTCTTTTTGCTAGTCCAGGTGGTGGCTAAAGAGTTGAAATCACTAAGAGCTGAAATCACTGGTTTGGCTAGGAGCCAGATCCATTGCAGCCAGCAAGGAGTGGCAGCCAGCGAGGCGTGGTGACCCGTGGCGTGTAGCGGCGGTGTGGCACAGCTGGTAGGTGTGGTGGCAGGCGAGGAGCAGTGGCAGGTGACCAGCGGAGCATCTGGTGGCATGGAATGAGACAGCGGGTGGAGCGTGGCGGAATGACTCGTAAAGTGCCTCCTATCTATCCCTCCACCCCCATTTCTACCGAGGTTGGGAGGTGAAACCCTACGGGTGAACTTTTAGAGAACTTTTGGGTGGCACTGACCAGGGACAGACTTTTGGGGTGTTGAACTTTAGGACTTCAGGTGATTCTTGGCTGGGGTGGGGGGCTTAGCTCATGTGTGGGTTATGAACTCTGTGGTATTTTCCCCAAGTTACTGCCATATGACCTCTCCATTAAATGTTTCTTTCCTACACTCAGACTCTGTGCTTGTGAGTGGGGAAGCATTGCCTCTCAGAGGCACCCAGCGGTGTGTGAATTTCCCAGGTTACGGGGTCGAGGCTCGAGTCGGTTCTGTGTGAGATGGACCCCAAGATATTGAACCTGGCCCTGGTTGCTGTCAGGCCTACCTGGCAGAAGGGTTTTACTTACTTACTTACACACACACAAGACTTCTGATAACCTGGAACCTTTGGGACCTAGGTGTTGCTGGATTATCGAATATGCTGAACTATCAGGAGGTACTATAAGATGGTTTTATATATATATATATATATATATAAAAAAACACAAACACACACACACAGGCTATGTCTAGACTGGCATGATTTTTCAAAAATGCTTTTAACGGAAAACTTTTCCATTAAAAGCATTTTCGGAAAAGCACGTCTAGATTGGCAGGACGCTTTTCCACAAAAGCACTTTTTGCGGAAAAGCGTCCGTGGCCAATCGAGACGCGCTTTTCCGCAAAAAAGCCCCAATCACCATTTTTGCGATCGGGGCTTTTTTGCAGAAACAGTACTGTGCTGTCTACACTGGGCCTTTTGCGCAAAAGTCTTTCGGAAAAAGACTTTTGCCCGAACAGGAGCAGCATAGTATTTCCAGAAAAGCACTGACGATCTTACATGAGATCGTCAGTGCTTTTCTGGAAATTCAACCGCCAGTGTAGACAGCTGGCAAGTTTTTCCACCAAAGCGGCTGATTTTGCGGAAAAACTTGCCAGTCTAGGCACGGCCACAGAGTATATACTATATATAAAGTGTTTTTAACCCTTTTTATTGTAGCACAAGCACTGTCCAGCATCACACAATGCCAGTGGCAGACTGACTCAGTCCCATCCGGTTTTACTTGGTTCAGCTGCTGCCGCTGCTTGTTTTTTGCCAAAGCTCACTCACTAGGCTTTTGCCATTTTGATGCTGGACTATCGGGAGTGCCATACAATTGGATGCCAGACTATTGGAGTTTTACTGTCTCTATATATAAAATAGTTATAACTTTTTGCCCGTGGGACAACAGAGTGACATCATCATGTCACTCTGCAGACTCCCTGTTGCCTTTCTCCCCCTCCCGTTTCTCCAGTGCTTCGGAGCTGGGGCTGCCATACTGTGGCCTTCCCATCCCCTCCCACTCCCCCGCCAGCAGCCAGGGGAAAGCATGAGGCCTGGCTAGGCCTTGGCATGTCCTCCTCCCCCAATAGCCAAGGGAGAAAGCCAGGGCTGGTGAGGCCTTGCCCCCCGCCCCCATCGTCCTTTCCCCACGGCCGGGAGGAAGAGAGCCGGAGCATGCTTGGCCTTGGCCCTGCCCTGCAGCTGGTAGGGGAGGCCAGGGCTGGGCTGGCGCAGCCTCGGTCAGTCCTCCTGGGCAAGAAGCCAGGGCTGGCCAGCCTTGGGGCAGCCATGGAAGGTAGAGAGCATGAAGAGAGCAGGCGGGTACAGCCCCCTAGTAACTATAATAGATGTTTATGTTGTGACAGGCACTGTGAATGTTTCCTTTTTTTGAGATCACTGCTAAGCAGTTCCTTTACCACATGTGCCTCCTTGTGGCAGGGTCTGGGAATTACCTTTCCTCTCTTCTAGTTCCCCCTTCAGGCAATTGTGCCCCTCTACTCCAGAACTCTGCGTTTTCCCTCTCAGATACTCAGCAGGTCACTTTCTAGTTCCTCCACACACCCCTTTTAGGGTAAATAAGTCTATTTTTTTAAATAATTTTTTAATAATGGAGATTGCCTATCTCCTAGAACTGGAAGCAACCTTGAAAGGTCATTGAGTCGAGTCCCCTGCCTTTACAGCAGGACTAAGTACCATCCCTGACAAATTTTTGCCCCAAATTGCCTCCACAAGGATTGAACTCACAATCCTGGCTTTAGCAGGCCAATGCTCAAACCACTGAGCTATCCCTCCCCCCCGAACAACTTTGGTTTACCCCCCCTTTTTTCCCCTCTTCCAGCTCAGCAACTAATGTTTATCAACCTCTGGCTTCCCTCCAGCTGTATCACATAAAGTTAATTGAACCTTGCTGGCCCACATTAACCCTCTCAGGACAACCCATCGCAGTCACACACTATTCAATACAGGACCAGCATCTGAAAAGAAAGCCGAGAAACATTTCCTAGACCCTTCAGTAAAATGATCTCCTGTGTCTTGAAACAATGACCTTTTTGCCTCTTCTCTTGAGTAGAGAGAACCTCCAATCAGCAAACCAGAAGAGCTGATCTGGATTCTATGGACCTATCAGAGAGGAAAGGAGTCAGGATCTGGAAGGGTATGTATGTCTAGGCTGGAAATAGGATGAAAAGCTTTGGAAAAAGAGTAAGCATCTGAAATCCTGAATATTTTATCACAGCAAACTTTTTTGTCATTTTCCTGTCATATTTGGAACCAAAGATTTTAGACTGCAAGCCTTTTAGGGCCAGGGCTGTCTCTTTCTTTTTGCTGACCTTGTACAGTAAAACTCCAATAGTCCGGCATCCAATAGTCCGGCACTCCTGATAGTCCGGCATCAAAATGTCAAGAGCCTAGTGACTGAGCTTCGGCAAAAAATGAGTCACAAAGTAACAGCAGCAGCAGCTGAACTGAGCAAAAAGGGTAAAAAAAAGGCTTAAAAAAACTAAAACATTACATTATACTGTATACAGTATGTACAATAAAAAGGGCTAGGAACACTTTATATACAGTATATAATGTATACAGTATATATATAACCAGTTTATAGTACCTCCTGATAGTCCGGCATATTTGATAATCCGGCACCACCTAGGTCCCATAGGTTCTGGATTATTGGAAGTCTCCTGTGAAATGAATCAGTTGGGACTATGAGAAAGTACTGCTATACAAAATTATAATAAAATAATTACGCAACTCCTAACTCCTTAAAAGACAGACCCAGTTTCTAAGTGTGAGAAAATTTAATCTTATTTATAATACTGATGTGCCAGAAAAAGTATATATAATATCTATGCAGAGTGTAACATAATAGTAAAGACTACCCTATATAGCAAGATTTTTAAAAAGGAAAAGAAACAAGAGTAAACATATTCTCCCCAAAAAATCTTCCTCTCCAGTTTTTCAGTCAGCAGCATTATCTGGCAGTAGTTGTGAAGAGATATTTAAGTTTGTGGCCTGTACTTTTTAATTTGGAAAGAGTAACAAAAGTTAAAGAGCCAAAGTTACTTAAATATACTAAAATGTTTATCATGGACTTTTTAAATCAAGTAGGGTCAAAAATCGAGAGGTCCCTGCCATCACTCAATAAGAGAGACCTCCACAAAAAGGTTGTTTTAAATTCCTTTACTGCACTTTGTGCAGTGAAAGAGGTTCCCAACTAATAACAGAAACTGCTTAGGATTAGAAAGGTAACTTGTTCCATCCCCCACTCCCATATGAAGGACATTTCTGAACTGATCAAATAACTAGTGTAAGTGCAGAATGAACTTTTACAGTGTGCAACTTGGGCCTTGAAGCCAAAAATAAAATCCTGAATACAGTCCATCTTCTATGGATTCTAAATTAGTGATCAGTAATAAAGCAGGCACTTGGGCCAAGGGGGGTGTCACACTTCGATACTTGAGCCCTAATTGCACTAATCTCAATTTAAAAAACCTTGAAAATACAAACTGTGTTACATTATTCCTGAAACACTTGTATAATTCCAAGTTCCTGTATAGAACCAGGCCAGCCTCTGTAGACCCTGAAACCAGCTCCTGTTATCTTGATTTTGGGAATGAGCTAATTCTGATAAGGGGAAATCACCTGGCCGAAAGACCTCCCAGTGGATGCCAGCCAGATGTCCACAGCTCAGTAGTTCTTCTGAGCTGCTGTTGTCTCAAGATGTTCTGTTCAATAATGATGGGGCACAAAGTTCCTCAGTCTAATGAGCTAAGCTTGAGTCTGGGAGGTTCCTCATGGCATCACTAACACTCCCTCCCTCTGATGTCACTTTGTGTGAAATTTTAAAGGCACAAAGGCAGTTGGGCATCTAAATCCCTTTGGAAAAATCATTATAATTAAGGAACGTTACTCCAAATTGTACCAAATAAATCTCTCCCTTTACCTCTCTGAATTCAGCTACATCTGAATCAGTACCAGATAATATTAGATCCATCCTGAAACCAAAACATTTAGGGGCGAGAGGGGGATTAGATGTCCTAGTTTTGGAGACATCTCAAACTAATCTGCATCTCTTTGAAAGACGGAAATGTAAGTAAACACCATGAGTCAGTTAATAAAGTGCAAAACATTCACTCATCAAGTCCTCTGTACCAGTCTGAAAGTAAACTTTTAATGTTAATATTTAATGAAGTAATGAGAAGACCGGTATTACGTACTGGCCATATGGTGAGTAAGAGTGGCTAATTTTTCCTTATTTTCTTTTCTATCCTTTTTTTTCCCCGTGTGCTAAGCAACTATCTTTGTTTTTCTTCCTAGAACATCTTACAAGAGATTTGCAATATGAAATTATATTTATTTTTAATTTAACTTCTAACTCTTCTATGTAGGTGTACTGGCAAATAATACATGTAATCTATTCTGCAGCTAACAAAGTAAATAGATAAGAAAAGTTTGTGATGTCTTGTTTTGCCATAAGAGAAACAACAGCTGCCTTCTTTTGGGAAACATGTTTCTTCATAATGCCAAATGCCCAAAGTGGAAATTAACAATGGAAAAATTACATATTTGATTTTTCAATACAGTGCATAATCACAATGATTCATAGACTCAAATACATTGAAGAAAACTGCGTATATTGTACATATGTTCAGGGGGGGAAAAGCTTTGGAACAAATGCATCCCTTTTCTGTTTGAAACAATGAAGCTGCAGCTGAATCAAGCTCTATGGATTCAGTGGATATTCATAGTAGTCTGAGATCTTTGTTCATTTGGTATAGTTTAGAGTAGAGTATGCTTACCTGTCAATAAGCGAACATTTCTGAAAGCATAAAGTACAGTTTACATAGCTGATGTTCACTAATGCAGAGTTAGATCCCTAGCTGGCTGCAAGTTGGATAGGCACTAAAATATATTTTCTGAGAAGGAGCTAATCCTGGCCAGACCTTCAAATTTTCAGGAAAAAAAATGTACATGTTAATAGTATCTCTACCTTCTAAGAAGTCTCAGATATAGGATCATGAGCTTTCGTGGGCAACACACACTTCATCAGATGAGTTGGAGTGGAAATACAGAATCATAGATGATACAGATATAGATAAAATAGCAAAAACAGTTTTCTGTCAATTGTAGGATCTAATTTCACCACCCAGTTACAGAGAGAGACTACTAAACTGGAGTTCATTTGCATGTTTGACACTATCTCCATAGGCTTGAATAAAGATATTAACTGGTTAATGCATTACAAAGGCAATTTCCCATGCCTTTGATATTCACATTTCACATCAATAGCTATGCACAGGACACATCCAGCCTGTTTAACCAACATTATTAACAAGGGTTCTACAATTGACAGATAACTGCTTTTGCTATTATATATATTTTGGATTCTGTATTTCCACTCAATCATCTAAGATTATGTATATTATAGTGGAGAATGGGTCTGCATTAAGTTGATAAACAGTATCATATTCTTATACACAAAAACAGCTAGCTCAAACTAAACCCAGGTAAGGCTGACCTGATGCCTTTTTTAAGAACTCTATGGGGAATGTCTTCTTTTTCTATTGAAAATATCCCACCTCCCCAGCCTGCTTTATCAAACTGACAGGAAGCTTTGAAGTCAGACTTGAGTCATAATTAAACTAAGCTGATCTACCAGCATCATATTTTAAAGCAGGGCTTATTCAGCCTGACACTTGATTGGAAGCTCTAGCACTTGCTCTCAGACAAGGATCTGATCATAATGATCCTTGTTCCTCACTGCCAGAAATTACAGCAACATGCTGTACAGCAGGTGCTGAATATGAAAGCAACGGAGAAGTTCTAACTCATGCAGAAATCAGTCACCGAGGTCCTGAATGGAACAAGCCACCTAAAGCACATCCTTATACTCCATATCTACCACCGATGTTCAAACAAAGGCTTTTGAACTAACCTGCAGTGCCAGTGGAACAAGGGCCATCTACATCAGTAACTCTATCTCCATTTATGACATGCCTGCATAGCGGCACTCCTCTGGGATTACACAAAATTCAAGATGGAACATATGAGAACCAGAAAAAAAAGCATCTTTATTCCAAGGGATTCTGTTGTGAAATGAACTTCCAGAATATAACTGCTTCAGAGCACACCGTAAAGCCTTCCTCATTGACAAAGTATTTTCAACATAGGAAGCATTATGAAAACGATGATTTTTATATAATGTATATCATTTTGCCAAGCTCAGCCTCTGTTACCCAGGAAGCAGAGAACTTCATACATTTTATTAGAGCTCTCTGCATGAACTTTTATTTTATCTGAGATCTGCTTAAATGTACCACAGTGGTGGATGCCACAGAAAAACCCAACGTGAAAGAGAGAAAATAAGTATGAGCACGTTTACTTAACATGCCTCACTTAATTGTATAGCACTTAAAAATTATGTGACCACTGCAAGTTCAGTTCCATGATCGTACAATTACTAAATAATACACCACACAAGCGCTTTCATATGAAACGTAAAATATATTATTTGAGTACTCTATGAACTTTTACTTCTGAAATTTTGCTTTGAAATCTGTTTGACTTATTTCCCAGCGAAATACAATAATATTAATTCACCATATCACTTATTTAGAAGAAATCAACATTTTCACATGTTTGATGAAGGACCAGGTTCAGCAATTGCCAGTCAGGCCTGCCGATGGCGCGTTGGGAGGGGGGGGAGGAGGGAAGGAGACAAACAGGTGAATAGCCCAGGACTCTGTCAATTGGAGAGCCATGACCCCAGCCGCTGCAGCTCTGTCGAAAAGCATCAGTAGATTCAAAGATGCTTTTAATATTTCCCATTAAGGTTCTGGGGCTGGATTTACTAGCATCTACAGATACTTTCTGATACAGCTACTGCAGCAGCAGCTGGGGCTACTGCGGCTTTGCCCAGAGCAGGTATGTTGGATCTGGGAAAGGGAGGCTCGGCCCAGCTTCCCTGGGGCTCATCCCAAGAGATGCCAGCTCTTCTGACAAGGTGGGGAGAGGGATGCTTGGGGCTTTGCCAGATGGGAGGGGGTTTGCGTACCCGGCTGAAGGAGGGGGCAAGGGATCCACTGATTTCTGCCCTGGGTGCCAGAATTGCTGTCAGCGGGCCTGTCTCCAGTAGATCTTCCTGTACATTCTCTGCCTCATTCTGTTTCTTTACTACCCAAGACGGAAACAAGCTTTGTTTAAAACAGTGCGCTTCTGTTGATCTATCATTTGCTAATAAAAATTTCATTGAAAAGGGCTCTTACACCCGTTAGCTGCTGGAGTCCAAATTCCTACAACCACAGGAATGACATTATTTACACACTTTGAAACGATTATCCCTCTAGGAAGTCTCTCCTACAGATGTACAGGGGTTTGTGTGAGTAACTTCTTGTAGTTCTGATGTAGAACACAGTAAATTCTATACATAATATGCCACAACTGCATATCTACCAAACTACTAATCTAAAATTCTAGAATGCACTGGCTATTTTGAAGCCAAAGCTATTAAATATCTAAAAAAAAATATTTTGAGAAGGCCATATGAATTTGATATGTAACTACAAGTACTGAATACTTGAATTATTGAACAAATTTCACAAAGTTCAGTATAAAAACTTATTTTTTCTACAATTTGGACTGATAGCATGTTGTTCACGATGAACTAAATTATTTCTATCTGGCTATGTCTACACTACATAGTTGTGTCAGAAAAAAGGCCATTTTTCCGACAAAACTTGAGGAACGTCCACACTGCAAGTGCATTCTTCTGCAAGAAAATTGAAAGGACGGGGGGTTCCGGCGCTGGTAATCCTCATTCTATGAGGAAGAAGCCTTTTTGTGAAAGAGATCTTTCACAAAAAGGTGTGTGTGGATGGGGAAGAGAGAGTTCTTTTGGAAGAAGAGGAAAAAGCACAGGTGCCCTTGCGGCCATTCCGTCCATAGCAATCACAGCTTACATGACAGAGAGCATCCATTCAGTCTGTGGACTTTTGCAGTGTGGGCACACTCTTTCAGGAGATCTCTTCCGAAAAAAGCTTCTTGAGAAAGAAGCCTGTAGTCTAGATATAGTCTCCCTATCAGCCAGAGAAGGGAAGAAAGATGAGTAAGAACTGCTCAGATTGTAGTCTGGCTGAGAGGAAAAGATGGTAGAAAAATGGAACGACTCTCCCAATGACATTCCCCGTAAAATCAATGGAACTTCACATGGACGTAAAGATAGTGTTCCCTGTGAGCTGTGCAGGTGCTTGGGAGAAATTCGGATGCTGCCCAGCTGATTAGCAGAGCTCCCAGAGCTAGGTTTTATATTTGTATTGGTGGTACAGATTTACACATGCCTTAGTGTACATACAAAATTGATTCTGTACGTGGATAGAAAAAATCCACACATGGATGGAAAAAGATTAGATGGAACATTGGTGCAGACAGACCTCTTTGGAGAATTACTCCACAGTTAGACTGACATACAGTTCCCCTCGCTATATCAGTCAGAAGCCCTGATATGGTATTGACTGTATAATCTATTTCTATTGAACATATTTCCGTGAACATCTAGGTGTCATAGCTAGCAGTGGCTATGAGTCTACAGCATAGTTGGAGATTTGATGAAAAAGTTTGCCAGGCAAGAGTTTTAAGCACCAACACATAAATCAAACCAAAGTTGTTGGTGATGTTATAGAAAAATGGATATCCTTTATCATAAATGTTTGCTGTACTTTATTGTAGAGAGGAGACATTGGGATTCTAATCTCAGTCACAAAATAGATTGTGCTTTTTATGAACGTTGGAGCAGACTTTCAGCAGCACTTTCTTTTCTACCTGTACAAAGCTGTTTCACAGTTACCCTTAGCTGCCAGTTCATATGTCTCTGCAATATAGAAGCAGCCAAGAGCAGAAGGACCCTGCCAAAGCAACAAATGCAAAATCTACATGTCTCTACTGCTATGATGATCAATACCCTGCGCAATGCATCTTTCAAGATCCCTCAGTCCTACATATACCTATCACCACATATGGTATGTCTAATGCCACAATAACAACTATGTAGGTGAACTGAGATCATCACCGTGCTCCCAAAAGAACCCAGAGAAAATGATAAAAGACAAAGATACCCGATCACCTATTGGAGACCCCTTTTCCACAAAATGTTCCCTGCATACCTGACCTCTCACTCCTCCTCCTCAAAGAAAACCTGCACAACACCTTTAAAAAACAAGCCAGGGAGCTTACATTCCTAACTTTGCTAGACACTAAAAATAATAGACTCAGCAAAGACACTGGATTAATGGCTCATTACAACCATCTGTAACCCACCAACCCATCTTTCTCCTATACTGTAGAGGTGTTAACTGCCCACTTCGCCTTGAATGGTCTCTTGTAACACATGAACTCCATATGCTTAACCATCTGTTGCACCTTGTTTTCGACACTGACAAGGAGTCGCTTTCCCAGTCCTGAAGAAGAAATCTGTGTACATTTGAAAGCGTGTCTGTTTCTTCAACAGAAGTTGGTTCAATAAAAGATATTGCCTCACTCACCGTTTCTCTCTATTACCCTGGGACCATCCCAGCTATATTAACACTGCAGATTACGGCTTTATTTGAGCAAGCAGTGAAAGAATGGATTATAGTGTAAGTGACACTAGCTCAGTAAATTGTTGTGTCTTCCAGAATAACAAATACCTCATCAATTAAAGCAGCAGGTGACATTTTGTACTATAAAATAAAAAGGAGCAAGTGGCAGGCATAACATCACAGCAGTTGTATCAATGGCAAGACTTAAATGTGTCCCAACTGTCATAAGTTCTTTAACATCACATCGAGGTGTTAAAATAAAAGATGTCAGAGATTGCAGATGTATGGACATATTCTACTTTCTTTAATTCCTATCCCTTGACAGCTGATTCGGCATTAATGCATTTTGTATTATGTATCGAATCAATAAATCCTGTTTCCTAGCACCAAACAAGTACAGATTATTATCATGGACTTTGTTTCCTAATTGCAACATGGAAAATACTTTCAGAATAATGTGAAATATTTCTGCCCTCCCCCACACCAGTGACACTGTGAAGCCCTTGGAGAATTTGTTACAATATAACTTTTTGCAAAGCATAGGGGCTACAACAGTTAAGGTTGCATTGTGACTTTGTTTTAAAAATTGACTTTAAGTCCTCTAAAATCAACATGTTTAGTCAAATTTCTTCCAATTTATGGTGCCCCATAACAGTACAGGGTAGGGGCTAGTGACCCAAATTTAAGGTTATTCGAATTAAGGAAACATAACATATGACAAAACTGGCCATTTTTCAAAAAGTTTTAGCTAGTTCTCTCTCTTTTGGCACAGAGCTCAAACTGTTGATATGGCATGGGTTATAATTATCTGTCAAGTTTTACTCAGTCCATGGCACCCACTAGATATGCAGGGAGAGGTGAAATTTGGAATGGTATTTAGGAATATGGAGATTTTTTTACAGTGCATATGTGCCAAAAAGAGAAAAACAGTGAGAGGTTTAGCATTCCCACCATTAGAGCTCAACTCTTGCAAGTGCTCTAAAACCTGAGCAGTTACTTGGATTGCTTTGAAATCTGGTGTGCCTCGAGGTGGTGTGGGCTAGCATCATACTCACAGGAACTACAGCTCCCAGCCTAACACCTGAGGCCTCCACTCCCATTCTGGGCAATGGACTCTCAGATGCCAGCCCCGCATGAAGGTGGTTACAATTTAAGAGTCCTGGATAGGAATTTCATTTTTGAGAGATTAATATTGTCTGTTTTGGGGGAAGGAGTCATGTGCATGCTTCCTGACAAGGTAAGAGAGGGATTTTAGGGGGTCCAGGAGTGGGGAAATATGGATTTGGGGGATGCACCGAGTCACATTTTACATAATGTGGTACATGGCAACCATTAGGTCTTTGGCAGACCACACAGTCAATAGTATTTAAGAACAAACTCATTTGATCGATCTGGAAGGATTGCAGCGGGCATGTGCCAATAAACAAGAAACCATGAGAGCTTTGGATTGATGTTTGAGAAGATCTGTATTTCAGTAGCCCTTGTGAGGGTGAGGGGAAAGCAGCTGCTTCCAAATCTCAGGGCAGATGAATAAGGTGTATGCGTAGAAGACAGCGTAAGGGACTGGAACTGACAGAGCAGGTACTTTAACCACTAGGAGTACTCATATTTCTTTCCCAGTGTGTGGCTTCTGGGTGATTCCTGAATCCCAAGGTTGCAGAAGATCATGACATAGAGATTGCTAACTAAAGGCTGATTGGGGTGGATAGACAGAGCCTGTGTTGCCATTATATTTTGCTCACTCTGCAACATCTACTTAAGTGATTTACTTAAGAGGGTGTGATCCACTAAGCACTGTGGTGATTCAAGTGAGCAGAAAAGATATGGGCCTTATTCCTCACGTTCATTTCATACAAGCTATGAGAGCAGATTTAGACAGCATCACAGATTTGTGCTGAGGAGCTGCAACACCATTCTCTGATTTGGCAAAGTATCAGAATAATTGCTACTGTGACAATATGAAAGCTGTTATTAAGTATTGGAAGAACATTAATTGGGAAATTGGAAGGCTCATAGCTGACTGGAAAACATGTACTATATCGCACAGAAATATTGCACATTTTGACACCCCAGTGTTTCTCAGAGCTAGAGAACTGTATTGAACAAGGCAGGGGTCAGAAGCTCTCTCTCAAAAATAAAATTGTCAGTATGTTGGACCAGAAGTCCTATCCATAACTTCTCTCTGGCCCCGCCACAAATTCCACCCTCCCCTGAAATATGGCTGGGAACACCATTCCGCTGCAACACAGTTGTCTTTTGATTCAAACAGCCCTAATCACTCTCTTCCCAGGCTGCTGCAGCCCCACTGCTAGTAGAATGGAAGGGTTGCACCGGGCTCCCAGCTACTGTCCCTCCTGCTCTGGGGGGTCTGTCATCCAGGAACATAGCCTGGAGAAAATGGGTTACCCTTTGATAATAGGTAGTGGATTCAACTTAGGTAGTGGATCAAGATTAAAGGAGGGACTTGGACTCAGTCTAGAAGCATCTGGTTTTACTTTGTAGTTCTCACCCAAACATTCTGGACTGAGTATAGAGCTATGAAACCACATTGAGCAATAGCTAAGCTAGTACAGCTGATTGTGGTGCTGGGCTTAGGGATACTTGAGAAACTGCTACCCACCCCCCAGCTTGAAGCAGTAATAACAAAAACCCAATATGTGTCCCTGGAACTAGGGATGTGG